>NW_010292343.1:57002-82793 GCF_000700745.2 Antrostomus carolinensis | reverse complement strand
GAGACTTGGGAAGCAAAGAGAACTGAAAGCTGGTGAGGGTGGTAGAAGCAGCTGGGAGCAGCAGGTTTGCCAGCCCTGGGACAGATACCAGTGTGCACTCAGCATGTTTAGTCCAGAACCAGCTTTTTGCTGTTACCACCAGCTGGAGCATCACAGGAAAAACCCTGATTCCCTCTGAGGGGGAGTGGGATTGTGTATGGCCCCGTGCAGAGGCTGCCAGGGACGGGGAAAGCTCTAACAAGTAAGAGCATAAGGCATGTTTTCCCTCTGGGAGGTGCTCCTTTTTTGGATTTATACCAATTCTCGTGTGACCTGCCCCAACAGCGGTCCCATCTGTCCAGGTTCACAGTCAGCAGTGGTCACCATGGGTCTGTTCCTGGAGGAGGGGATGGTGAGGCCACCCCTAACCTGGAGGAGACACAGGAGGCTACTCCTGCAGCTCCTCCCCTCAGGCCTTCCCCAGCAGGAAGTGTGCGTGCTACCAGATGTATATAGGCGTTTCTCAGAGGGTTATTTGAGTCACCCTTACATTATGTTCGTGTACAGCTTAGAGCGAGTTCTGGTTCCTTGTTTCCCAGTTCACCAGGTAGCAGGTCTTTGTTCACCCACTGCTTTGCCCCACTGTCCCTCTGGCTTGCCAAACCAGCTCCTCCTGAAATCTCCTCTTTGCGTTCCCATAACAGGCAGGGAAACTGCACTGTCTTGGGAGAGCTGCGTTCATCTTAAGAAATAGTTTGTTCTGTTGACCTAGTGATGATAAAATAACAAAAAAAAATCCCCCCCTTGGCATTCTTGACTTCAGACTCTGAAGAGCATTGTAATTTTATAGGAAAACCTTTCAAATGAGTTAATTCTATGTTTTTTTCATCAAAAATGAGGACATTGAGAAAAGAAACTGTTGTAGAGAGTTCAGTGAACGTGTGAGAGATTGAAATGTGATGGAGGAATAGGAGGGTTAGGAACGTGCTTTATGGCTAGGCAGCCTTAGCAGTGGCAGCTAGAAGACCTTCTGGTAGACGTGAGTGATCTGTGGTCAAAGTAAGAACAGTTATAAACTCAGTTCTAACTAAGCTGGAACAGTTTATAACTAACATGTTAATAAAGAAGTGTGAACAGCACTTGACAGTTCTCCCCTCCTGTGTCCTTTTTACTTGTCTGTACGGGAGAGATGTATCGCATCTTTGGAAAGATCTCACATACACTGAGGGCTTTGGGAAATGGAAATGCACATTTGCATTTACAATCAGAACAGATATGACTGACACATAAATTTAACAGTGGAGTTGTCTGCCCTTCCAGGTAGAATCTGTGCATGGTTAACAACTCTGGCAAGGCGTTACAGTGTCAGGAAAATGAGAGAGGAAAAAGTGGTGCCCCAAAACAAGGTAGTTAGGAGAACTTTGAGGCTGCATTTGCAGTCCATGCTAACTCAGTACATCCACTGAAAGAAACATCTTTTGAAAGCAACCTGCTTTTTTTCTTCCCTGCATACAGGACAGCACATCTACCTGTCTGCACGGATTGATGGAGCTCTGGTTGTTAGACCTTACACTCCAGTTTCCAGTGATGATGACAAGGGCTTTGTGGATCTTGTTGTCAAGGTGAGAATGTCATGCTCTTTTACCAGGCTGGGCAAATTCTGAGCCCACCTTGACAGTCACAGTGCTATGTGAAGTCTGATGCGCTGGCTTCTGCTCAGGTGCGTGCCACTGTGAACTTCCACTGTTGTGACAACCGATCCATATGGCATTCCAAGCACTTCTTTAGGGAGTGTGCCTGCCTCGTGGTGCACTGTGTAATCTTCTGTATTTGCAAACTGCAGTTTTCCAAAATCTGTGTAGACCTGCAGGTGTTCACACACCTGTAAAATCCTTCTGAAATAAGGAATTAACCTTGCCTGAACTGTCAGCTTCTTCTGAAACTAATGTAGTATGGCCATTATGATTGTTAAGAGCAGTGATCATTATTGTTACTGATCCAGACAGTGTGAATGACTGATTTAATTGGCAAGAATATGATTTTGAGTCTTGTGATAATGTGCTTTTGTTTTCTCTCCTGGTAGAGAGACTAAGCAGATATATTTAAAACCTGAATATCTGCACTGGGTTTTCTCATAGAATTTAACTTTTTTTTCTTCTTTACAACTAATAACACTTTATTCATTTATTGTGAAACTGGACATGAACTTGCCTTTTACTACCTACTTATCTTCATGAGCAGGATGTTGCACGCTGAAGACATGACAAGAGAAAAATGTGAATTTTTGACTGGGATAGAAAAGTTTCACAAGACTCCTTCTTCCCAGCATGGCTCCCCATGCATGCAAACCATGCTATTCTTGTAAAAGTGTAGCTGCTCTCAGCTGGAACTCTTTCACACCCATGTGATTTGAAAGAAAAAAACCCAGCACAGCTCCAGCAATGTAACTACACCCACTGGTACCTGTTGGAGAGCGGCTGAATATTCAGTTAGTTGGTATCCAGTTTTTTATTACTCTGACTTGGAGGTGCAAACAGTTGGCATCCCAAGAAAAAGGTTTGGGTATATCCCTTTGCAACTGAGCTGTCAGGGATCTCTCTCAGAAGTTTTTCTGTTTGCAGTCATAGTGGTTTGGGGTTTTGGTTTTTTCTTAGCTTTTTTTCTTTTCCCTTTTGAACTTGGGTGTAAATCATGTTGTTCATTTAGAGATGCTTTCTGTGTTACAGAAATACAATGGAGAAATTGCCAGTCTGTGTCCAGTCTGATCAAAACTGGAGCAAGAATGGCATTTTAATCTTTTTCAGAAATCTCAGTGCTTCTCTTTTATTGTCAGTCAAATCTGCATTAATTGTATTTCTTTATGTAGTAGTTGTGTTCCTTGCATGAGGAGTATGGGTACCTAAATATTTGAAGGGCAAATGCTCATCTTTGAGCTGTGAGATTAATGGCTTCATTGTTATTTTTAACAGATCTACTTTAGAGGTGTCCATCCAAAGTTTCCTGATGGAGGGAAGATGTCTCAATACTTAGACAGCCTGAAAATAGGGGATACTATTGACTTCAGAGGACCAAGTGGCCTACTTGTCTACAAAGGAAAAGGCAAGACTGACTCAGAAAATGTAATTTATCCAGAGTAAACAACACAGAAAAAACATTACAAATTAGTAGTAATACTGGTCACAGGTTTTTCCAGCTGGGTTCAAGTCTTTATAGAATCATGGAATGGTTTGGGTTGGAAAGGACCTTTAGAGGTCCCCTAGTCCAACACCCCTACAATGAGCAGGGACATCTTCAACCAGATCAGGTTGCTCAGAGCCCCCGTCCAACCTGACCTTGAATGTTTGCAGGGATGGGGCTTCTCCCACCTGGGCAACCTGTTCCAGTTGATGCCATAGTCAGGAGTAAGTAATAACCCATGTCAATGTCTGATGTTACCATCACGTGTCTTACAATCTCTGTCTTTCAGGATTTGTTTTAATTCATGACACCTTCATCTTTGTCTGTTTCCTGCTTCTGCTTTACAGAGGGTAAAGGGTGACAGGCCTGAAATAAAGTCAATTAGCTGAGCATGCTGAGAAGGGATCACAGGCACTACTTCCTGCTTTCTTCAATTTTCCATCTTTTTCTCTCTCTCTTCAGGCGAGTTTGCTATTCGGCCTGAAAAGAAAGCTGAACCAGTTACTAAGAAAGTGAAGTATGTGGGGATGATTGCAGGTGGGACTGGTACGTATATATGAAGATTCATCCTTGGTTTCTGACAGCTGGTAGATGTATTTGTTCATATGTTCTCTCATGTGCCCACTTGTACTTGATTTTGCTCCTTCACATTCTCACACCATTGACCCGCCTTTCCCTTGCAGGGATAACACCTATGCTGCAGATCATTCGAGCAATCATGAAAGACAAAGATGACCCTACCATTTGTCAGCTGCTGTTTGCTAATCAGGTAATTCTATCCTTTTTTCTGTTTATAAAGTTTTGCTTAACTAACAACTCCACTCAGCAAATGAAATTCTTGCTGGGAAAGCCTGGTACAGAAAGACAAACCCCGATGGGAGAAGTGACCTGAAATGTTGGAAACTCCCTGTGCAAAAGCACTATAATGAGTTGGTTTTTGTGGTACTAGAGAAATGCTGCTTTCCTCCCAGCTAACACTCGCTTTTTTGTGTCTCATTGCTCTGTTTCTAATCCAGTTTATAAATGTTTTAAAACTCTGCATTCCTTTGTGCAAGTTTTTAATGTTTTGGGCAGACTTTCAGTGCTGTCTTCCGTAGTGAAGACATGAAGGAGGCAGACATCTGTCTCCTTCGGCAGCTGTAACTCCCCAGCTTCGCAGCAGGGTTTGTATCTGGAATCTTTCTGTTTGAGAGCACCTTAGGGGAGGCTAAAATTAACAGTGGTCTCCAGCAGCTCGCTTAACTACAGAGCTGTGATTCTGCATGGCTGTCTCATTTCCAGTGCCTCTGTCAGTTTTTCATGCATTTCTGTTGCTCTTTGAGGTGTATCGTATCATACTGCTCTGCTGGACAAAGGGAAAAGCTCTCATCCTTGGAATCCTTGCGATAAGAGATTTCTTGGATGACCAGGCAACCCATATGGTTGTGTGCTGCTGAACTGCAACACCCCTTCTTTGCCTGATGTTCTTCTGGTGTTAATCCTTTTGCTTTTGAATTTCTCCATCATAATGAATATTTGTTTCTGGATTTTGAGCCAGTATTTGTGGTGAGCCTCACTTCATGCCTGCTTTTTTTAGCTTCTTTAGGCTCTCCTCCCTCATCCCTCTCTCCTCTGATATTCAGTGTGTCCTCATTTCCTTTGTACTCTATCTGAATTATAAACCAAGGGTTTTTTCTGCCCAGAAGCTGTGATCCAACTGCCAACAGATGCCCTGTTCTGATGCTTTATTACAGTAAGAGCTCCCTCAGAGCCCTGCCGCTGCCGACTGGTGTGGCTGCAGCAGCTGCTCTCTGCTGAGCCCTAGGACTTGGCATAAAGTTCAGTGTGCATGAGGGCAGGAGGGCTGGGATTTGCTGTGAGTAGTTCAGAATGACTCACACAGGGCTAGAGCTGCTTTAGCAACCTAGAAAACCTTCTGCTTTTTGCAGGGAGGACTCAGGGAACGAGTTGCCTGCGATTAGCAACAGCCTGTGTAAACATCAGTCCTTGGCTTTAAGGAGGCCTTGTACCCAGTAACTGCACAAAGATAAAGCGGCTTTGTGACAAATGGTCAGTCAGGAAAGCCTGTGGACTAGATAGTTTTCAATACTTAATGTTTTTAAATATTTAAAATATTATTTTAATGTGTGTGTTCTGCTGGTCTTTTGTTTAGCCCTCTTGAAAGAGCTGTGGTGGGTTCCTGATACCAATGTATGTGGGCTCGTACTGTGCTTCTGACTAGCGTGCTTTGGGTTGGTCAGACCCAGTAACAGCTTTTCTGGAACACATGCAACTGCAGATCCAGAAATAAGCACCTTCTCGGCAATAGTTGCTGGCACATTCCTCCTTACCCCCGCAGTTACAGACATAGTGGTGTCCTCACTGCCAAATTATTAAGGCTGTAGAGGATGGTACCACTTTTAGTCTCTGCCCTTTTTTCTCCTTCCCAAAGTGCAGCTGCTCTTAGGGTGATAAGGCTTTCTTTTGGCCTTCAATGGCGTTGCATCAGGGAGGAGCAGAACTTGATACCCTGGGTAATGCTTGTTGTTCCCATCAGCACTCCATACCCTTTTGGTTATTTGTTCCATGTCCTGTTTAAAAACCAAGCAATCTCCATATGGCAGTGCTGATGGAATTTGAAGTGGCAAAGGTGGAAAAACCTGGCATTTTCCTGACTGAACAGCACAGTATGGAGGGGTGGGGAGATGCTTGTGTGCAGTCATGGTTAGTTTTTTTGATCAAAGTTGCTTTTGTAGTGGAAGTGCTAAAAGAGGGCTTTGCTCTTCTCATGCTACCCTGAACAAGTGAAGGTTCTGTGTTTTGATGCAGGTTTTGCTTTGTTTTATTTTTTAGAGGGGGAAGGCATTGCATAGTCAGGATTTAGGAAAGTTACAAACTTTTTTTTTTTTAGTTCTGCCACAGGACAGTTGTGGAAGTAACTTTTATTTGCTCTCTTCAGCCTGTAAAATAGAGTTGAATAATCTGTTCCATCTCCCAGGGCTGTAAAGTGGCTAATGCTCCGTGGTCATCCGAGGGCTGCACCCAAATGTAGAGTGTAATCATTGTTTTCCTTATTCTGCAGACCGAGAAGGATATTCTGTTACGTTCTGAGCTAGAGGAGATCCAGGTTCAGAATCCCGGTCGCTTTAAGTGTTGGTACACACTGGACAGAGCACCTGAAAGTAAGATCTGACATGCCACTTCCACTGAAGCTCAAGTTATGAGTATTAATGCCTGTGTTTGACAGGGGACATGCTCTGTCATTTTCACATTTCTGAGCTCCTTTCTTGCTTAACGAACTGTGTCTGAACGCATCCAGTAGCATCATTCTTCACACAGTCACACACAGGAACTCAGAGATGTCATCAGGCAGCGTTTCCAAAGCTACAGAGCAGCTGAATGGCAGTGCAGTGTTCCTCCCATGACTACACCTGAACGCTCACCGTTATTGACTGTGGAAGGTGCCCTTCCTTTCTCCTCCCCCCCAGACATCGATATAACACAGTTTCTTATTGCCTCACAGTTGAGGCATGCGCCGAGGCAGCTGCAGTGGGAGTGTGAGACACTCTTATCTCATGGAGATGCAGCCAAGTGCAGACTCCTACCTAGCTGTCATTGTATGGCAGTTCACAGTGGCTGATCTTCCTAGGCAATGACATTGCCTTTGTATCCACAGCATTTCTCAGTGCAAGTGCTGTTGCTGTTGCAGTGTGGAGCAGTCCACTTGTAAGGATAATGTGATACACTTGGCCAGTCTAGGTGAGAGGATGTGCCTCCCTCAGCTTTGCAAGTTTGCGGCTAAATAATGACTGTTGTGGTGAAAAGGCTCAATAGTTTATGTCATTCCTTGTCTTCCTTTCTTGCCGTTCCCCATCACGCCCACCCACATCAGGACAGATCCACACTCCTGTTCAGTGGTAGTTTGGGGCAGAGAAGGAAAAGCCGTATGCCTTCTCTCACCACGTGACCACGAACACCTCCAGTTGGGTGAGGGGACGGGTCTTGCTGTCCCCACAGTCTGTTGCTGTCATGTCATCTTCTGTAGTTAGTGTTCTGAAATTTCTAATCACTGTTCCTTTCCTTTGATATTTGTGAATTGTTGTGATAAAAGTTCCTCCTTAGACCCCCCTTCTCCCCCATACTTTTTTGCAGACTTTCACTACCATATGTGAAACCGGACTGAAAGTGGAAATTTGTTTTATAATCTCTGGGAGAAAAATGTGTCAGTCTCACTGTGCCCAAAGGTTTGGGGCAGCAGCTTTTTACATTTAGGATGCAGTGGGTAAACCTGAATCCTAGTGTTAATTGATGAGCACTGTTCCAACGGGGAACAACTTCATCAGCCAGATTTCCCCTAGTGAACTTGTAAACAGTAGGTAAGGAGGGTGGATGTTGTTATTTCACAGTGGTGGAACAGAGAAGATTCACATTCTGTTGACAGCTCTGCTTGAGATTTCCTTGGGGCTTTTTAGCAAGCTTTATTCAAAGTTAGCCTTTGTGTTCTCCATACATCAGTTTTGCATGTTTCTAAAAGCAGAGGTGGCAGTTTTTCCATGTAGTGTGACTGTGTTGAGGGCACCAATGTGAGTGGAGTGTACAAATGCTACAGTATGGAATGTTACTAAAAAAACCCCAAACCCACACACTTCATTCTAAAGTGACTCATATCTATCTTTTCCTGCTTTATCCCTCATTCCCCTTCATTTTTTCCAGCAGATTGGGAGTACAGCCAAGGATTTGTGAACCAAGAGATGATCAGAGACCACCTGCCCCCACCTCAAAATGATGTTCTGATCCTCATGTGTGGACCTCCTCCAATGATCCAGTATGCTTGCATTCCCAACCTGGACAAACTGGGCTACACCAAGGACATTAGGTTCTCCTTCTAAAGAAGGCTGATAATTCAGTGATCTTGTGTAGAAGGGAAGAAAAAAAACATTTAATGGGAACAGGACAAAGTTGGCTGATGCACAGTGCTGGGAAGCTACATATACATTAAAAATGCTTCATTTTTTTCTGACTCTCTGGCAAGGAAGAGACTTAAGCTCAGCTATACTAGAACTGTACTGGATGTTGCACAGAAACAACTGTATTGTGATGCCGAGTGCTCGGCTATATTGTATATTCCATCTCAGGGGAGGACAGTATATCTGCTTAGAGCAGTAATTTACACTTTTTCTTGGCACTGTCATCAGATGCCATTAATATCCTACTTCCTAACACTGTGCATACCCAGTATTCTATCGGTATGAAGTATGAAAACATATAGAATGTGCTGGATTATTCACCTTGCCAATGTTTAATCCTTGCAGAGCTTTTACAGTATGAGGGCCAGGAGTGTTTGCCTTGTATGCATAATCTTTGCAATGTCAGAAGCTTAAAGATGCGTGTTCAGTTGAAGGATGACAATTAACCATTTATGACTGAAGTTGTTCGAGCTGCCTTCTCAGACAAAACAGAGAGGTAGACAGCAATACAAAATTGATTTCCTGTGTAATTTGGAATAGCCTCACTTAAATGCAAACAGTTTTCCAGCTGGTCACAGTTCTCATCTCTGGGCAATGCAAGAAACTACAGGAAGCAGGCAGCTTTGTGCACTGTTCCATAAATAGCTGGAGTTTTTTTGCTTGTATGTGTGTGGAATACTGAAAAAAAAATTACTAAAAAATTCCTATGGCAGGTGGTGCTGTAGGAATACAAAAGCAGTGAAAAAATTCCGTGTGAAAACTCGACCTAGTTGTAGTTTCTTGTTTCCCAGAGATGGATCTGGAACACAGGGAGCTCGGGGTGGGGTTTGGTAGGTAGCCCAGCTTTGGGTGCAGTATGCGCACACTCGGGGGACGCGCCTGTGTGTCTCGCTCGGGCAAAGCTCCAAAGGATTTTGCTTGGTAAGAGTGCATGGGAACAGCCTTAAGTCACCAAACTGACAGCAAATTCAATGTCTCACTAAATCTAAAACCATTTCTTAGATGCTGTTTACTATAACTCTTATTTTTTTAAATATACCTTTTTTTACAGCAGCCTTTTACCTAGTCTTTAGTAAACTTCAGGCATCTTGTGTGCCAAACCTCCTGATTTTAAACAACAGCGGTGCTGCTGAGGTTACAGCTGTCCTCCAAGGACTCTATGAAACTAAAAATCTTGTTCTGCAGATGAAACCAGATTGACCGAAAGGATGTTTAGTCATATATGAAGGAATGTGGTTGCTAGTTAGCTGCAAGTGTCAGTGTGTAGTACTTTTTTTAAAGACTGGGGTAGGTATTTGAGGTTAGAGCTTGCCTTGTTTTCTTTTGTGCCTGTACAGCAGATGGGGACTGCGCACTGAAAAGGTTAATTTTCAGCATAAATTAAAAGGAGAAAAAGATACTACAGTTAATTTAAGGAACCTCAAATGGATAATACTGTTTTTAATTTTATTAATTAGACGCTTGCCTCTGAAGTCTTTTTGATGTGTGCTTCTGAAACTTGTTCTTTAATACTGTGCTCCAAAGTTCAAATAATACTCTAAGTTTCAGTCCATTTTAGGAGGCAAAAAGCAGAAATATGAGAGAAATGATCTTGCTGCTGGTTTGTATCACTGTGGGATATGCTTTTTTTTTCCAATAATATATTTAACAAAGTTTTCTTGTAAAAAAAATAACTCCAGCTGTTATGTATCAAGTAATTTCTATTCAGTTACTGGCTTTTTTTTCACATATGTGTAAGAAATAAAAGCATCTTGCAGGTGAAGCACCTGTCTGTTACTGCCCACATCATCTTCAGCCTTGTAAGAGACAGACTATAATTGTAAAACACTTTATAAAGTGAAGTTTCAAAAAACCAGAAGCAAGCCTGTTAGATTTGTTTACCTAAGTGCTTATCTCTTTCTTTTGTTTAACTGCGTTATTTGGAGGCCTAGTCAAGGAGTAAACTGTCTCTGTTTTTCTCCCTATCACTCCAATCGCCTCTTTTTATCTTTATTTTGTACATCTTCCTTGTGAACATGAGGATCTTTTAATAAATAAAAAGAGGGATTTTATATGATCTACTGTCCTGGTTTTGCTAGAATAGACTTAATTATCTTAGTAGCTAGAATAGTGCTGTGTTTTGGTTTCAGTATTGGATTTGTTATGAGAAGAATGTCGATAAGGTACCGATGTTTTCAGTCATTGCTGGAAGTGCAAGGACTTCATGTTTTGCTAGTCTGCAAGTGCAAAGGACTGTTTGGGGGGAGGAGAGGGAGGGGTAAGTGTAGTAATTAGCAAAACCCCAAATTGGTATTTGAATATGCCAGTGAGATATTCCATATCATATCATCTCATGTTCAGTATATTAATGAGGGTTGACTGGATAGTGCGGGATTCTCTTGGGTGTCGCTCAGGCTCATGCTTCTGGGCTTGTGGTTCCAGTTTCAGGACTGTCTCTGCTCCGGGACTGTTAGCTGGGTACAGGCTGGGCATTGGTCGGTGGGTGGTGAGCAACTGCACTGTGCATCACTCCTTTTCATATTCTGTTATTACTGTTGTTATTATTTTTATTTTATTTCAATTAGTAAATTGTTTTTACCTCAGCCTATGAGTCTCCTTACTTTTACCCTTCTGATTTTCTCCCCTATTCCCTGGGTGGGGGGAGGAGAGTGAGCAAGTGGCTGTGTTTGGCTGCCAGCTGAGTGAAACCACCACATCTACTGAAACAAAACCGTGTCCATCCCTGTTGCCTGACAGTCCTACACTACAGCGTTTAAACAAGTCAGTGATAAAAGTTGGCTTTACATATTGTTGGGGTTTTTTTTTCCTTAGAGAAATATATAAAAATTATTATATACATTTATATATATGAGTATAAAATACTATACATAAGCAAATGATGTCCACAGGAAAAACAAACAAACAACAAACCCAACACCTTCATTTTGCTTTTACTAACGTCATTACACAAATTACTGTGGGATTAACTGTATGAGGGCAGCCCTTTACCTGGTAGCTCAGCATGTGCAGCTGGTGGGATGGCTGTGAGTCACCTGAGCTGAGACTTCAGCTTGGCTGAGTAAATGAACGTGGTCAGATTTACATTGTTAAATACTTTGTTGTGCATCTTCACCATTATCAGCTGTAGTACAGAGCCATGGCCTGCGTGACATCTCTGAGGCACCAGTGCCACTTTGGAGGCCACAAATCAAATCAGCAAATGCCCCAAAGAGTAACTTCCATAGTTCAGACTCTATTTAGTCAAGACATTTTGATTTTCCCTTTCCAACACTGTAAAAGCATGTGAAACAGCCAGAGGAAACAGCCCAACCCTCTTTCAGAGAGAGGCAGCATTCCTACAGAACTTAATACCATAAGAGCCACACACTGGTTGTAAGTAAGGTACCGATTTAATGCAACAGTGAAGCTTTTCTGCTGGTCTTTTATAAACCAATCAATCCTGCTGCAGTATTGGTTATGCTGTTACTTTAAACAGGCAAAACAACCCCCAAAAAACAACAAAAAAACAAATCCAACCAATGCTCCTGAACAGGCATAGAGTCCCCACTCTCTGCAGATCCCCACAGCTATACATGTTTTCTATATAACTCACCAGAACTATCCCCTGTCCCACCAACCCCTGCCACACACAAAAAATACGACACCAGCTCTTTAAAAACAACTGTATAGCAATGAACTGCTGGAAAGACCTCCCTGCTCCATAATCATCCTTTTGTGACACAGCAGAAATATCCCAGTTCTCTGTGTGGGGGTTTTTATTTCAGTTCATCTACACCATGGAAAGCTGCGAACACTTCTGGCACTGATGCTGCAGCTTCTTTATGCCCTTTTTAATGGCTGGGTAAATAACAGCCTTTAGTTCTCAGCTGTCACAGCTGCCCTGGCTTAGAACTGAAATAGTAAAATATGAGTAAGTGTTAAAAATTATTTTTATTCTGTTAACTAAAAATGAATAAAATTATAAGAAAACTACAGGGTTTTTTTCTGTAGTTTTGTAGATCAAAACTATTCAGATTGCTATAAACAAAGTGAATCTACCAGGATGAAACTGAAGTCTTCCTTTACTGGTTAACAGTGGCTGAAAGCAAGCAATTACAATTGTGCAACTCAGAAGTCTCACTTTGTCCACTAAAAGCAGAAGGAAATGGAATAAAGCAGTCCATAAATGCAATTAGTTGCTAAGCTACTGAAAACAAATTCAAAGTGAAATAATTTTGCCTCCTCCAGACTTCTGCTCTCTGCCATGAGTGGTCAGGAGCTGCCTCTGCTGCCACAAAAAGCAGAAACTCCCACCAGTCAGGTTTTTTTGCCCCCCTTGCTGATTTTTCCCAAATTTTCTTTAACACCAGCCACTGCCTTTTGCCACACCATGGCCCAACACAACGGCTCAGCTCCCTAGCCTGGCACCAACCTGTTTTTAAGGGGTAGGTAAGTAACAGCTTTCTCATTCAGCCCATTTCTACCACGGGGAAGGGCTTTTCCTCTTAGTTGGGAACCACCTCACTCCTCCAAATGAGGTGGTTTTGGTTTTTTTGGGTTTTTTTTTAAGGCCTGGTAATTGTCCTTCATGCTCAAGGCAAAGCATCTAACCAGCATCAGTACATTTTATTTATTACAGACTCAACCTCCTATTACAGAAAATCATCTGCCACACAGTAACTGAAGGCTGTGAGTCAAATCTACCCCGACCTCCCGGAGGCTCGGGGCAATAAAGCTTTCTTTGGCTCCAGCCAAGACAATGTCTGCTGAACAAAACGTTCTGGAAAAATGACGTGCCTTCTGTAAACACATTTTTCTGGCAGGTACATCCTGCTGGTTTAAAACCTGGAGAGAATGACTCAGCCCGGCTCCTGCAGGAGCTAAGGGACTGCAAGGGGTGGGGGGAAGGTGGGAAATAAGGGGGTGGAGGGAACGCCGTGCAAGAAGAAAAGCAAGAGAGGCAGAGCTGAGCCCCACACAGCCTCGTGCCGGCGAGCAGAGCCACTGCTGCTCACCTGCGGTTTACAGAAAGCTGATGTACACACTGCCCACCTCCTTCGGCCCGTTTTTTGCGCCCAGGCAGGTTTCCAACATGTCTCTTGTGGGCAGGAAGCTGTCAGTACTGGTGACAAATTGCCGTAGTGCGTTCCTGCCTGACAGGTGGCATTTTTGCTCCTCCTTGGCAAGGCTGTCTACCATGACTCCTCGGATGTCCTTGGGCTTCCCTGGCACACCGAACACTACGAACAAGCCCAGGCAGTCCTGTCCCACCAGGCGGCAGAACTCTGCCAGCTTCTCAAACCTGCTCCTGTTTTGGAAGCGTTCATCTGCCAGCACGGCTTCCCAGCAGCAGTCCTCGCCCGCCTCGGCGAGGCCGCCTTTGCTGCCGAGGAGCTCAGCCAGCTGTAGAGCCTGCACGGCAATCTGAAGTTTGATTTGCTTGTCGGCTCCAGACAGAGTCCAGATCCAGTCCACCCCAAACAGGGAGGACTGCTGCTTGGTCATTTTGCTGGTCATGATATGCTCCTCCACTCCCTTTTCCACACAGAAGCTGATGAAGTTGACCAGAAAGATCTCACTCAATGTGTTTGTGGCTGGCTGGAATTTGCTCTGAGGATCCACAAAACCAAGATAGTCCTTCAGCCTTTGAGACGCATGGACCACGCCTTGGCTGAAGATGTCACAGATGACTAGAGTTTCAGCCTTGTTCTCTTGGTTATCCTCGTGTGAGACCTTCTGGCCCATGTTCTGTGCAGGAGGTAGTTTCCACAGGCAGACCTACAGCCTCGGGGAAGTCCCTTCCTTTTCCAGCGACAGCTCTGTGGTGCTGGGCTCAGCCAGACGTATTAAGCATGCACATGGTTACCTGCTGCCTTCCAGATGAAGGTCACGGCAGTGACAGAGCTCTGTGAGCAGGCTGCCGTCCCACGGGGCAGACGGGCTTTTCTCCTGGGTGTGTTTCTGCAGCTGACTGAGCAGCACCCAGCCTGACAGGCCCAGTAACTTTCATGCCTACTGAATTAATCAGTGCTTGTTTTCCTTCTTGTTAATTCCAGCGCCATTTTTCTGTAGCTGATGTGATCTCATTCCAGTCTGATCTTATCTCTCTTGCTCTCCTTTCTAGGACTATTACAGAGAAGACATTTTATTGGCACTAGTGGGTGTTTCCTGGAGGTGGAACAACCACCTTCTTTTAACCACCCAGAGAAGGGTATGCATCCAAACTTGAATACTTTTACACAGTGCTTGAAATGATGTGGTGGCCTTTTTTCATGGGCTGTTGCCTGTATCCCAGCATTTACTGCCATTACCATCAGCAGCATCAGTCGTGCCACAGCGATGCACACCGACTCGGTTGGACTTTTGGCTCAACTGAAGAGCTTGTGCTGTTGCTGCCTGTAACTGGATTATCTCAGGGAAGCTCCAACAGTCAATGCACCACCGTGCACCACTATCAAATGCTGCTACAAATAAACAAGCTTCCTCACCTTACAAAACCCTGTCTCCTTAGCAGTGAAAGCTGGAATGTATGGAGGAGGTTTTGCTTCTTAGCTGCCTCAAAGAGCACTATCTATCTTCTTCCTCCCAACTGAGGATAAAGAGGGTCATAGTAGGAATAGCTCTTGCTGCAAATGAAAATGCCAAAATACTAAGGTGAAGCATAAAGGATGCACTAAACATCCACAGCAACAAAGCAGTGCAAGGTAAAAGAAGCCCGCAGCTTGGGTAAGTGCAACTTCTCTCTTACAGGGAAAGAAAGGATGCAACAATACCTAGTGAATGGAAATCAGAAGACTCATTCCAGAGGTTATTCTGGATTACTTCTCCATTCCTAAGCACATATGTAATTTAAGCGAACAGAAAAAAGCTGGGTGCATAGGCTCTTGATCGATACACATCTGTCTTTTCTTCATCACTGTAAACAGACAACACAAACGATATTATACTCTCAGTTTCCAAGTGTTTATCCTCAGTGTTCCCACTGAAATGTTGAGCTGATGAACCAAACCACAGAAATGAAGATCACAAGATAGGGGTTCTAAATTTTCTGGTCCATTATCTGGGCTATTCTGGGCAAAACACTGATCACCGTTTGTACCTGCACCCCAGCAACAAAATGTAGTTTGGGGAAAGCTCAACTCTTGTTGGCAAAGCAGCTGGAGCTCCTCTGACTGCTGAGGGCTACAAGGGCATGGGGAGGGGAGAGTGACACCTGGGACCAGAGGGATGGTTGCCCTTTACAGCAAGAAGGGCTAGAGCTGGTCCTTCCTTTGGCAGGAAGGAGTTCCTGCGAGGACTCCCCGAGGAGCTCACAGAGCAACGGGGAAGCATGCTCTCATCACACCGTACCAAACAACCCAAGATGGTTCAAATCTGGATCCTAGAAATAAGTAAAAAGACTTGAGGTAGTTGATTTCTTAGCTGTTAGCTGAGTCCTTCTGCAGAGACTATCGACCAACGAACTAATGAGTCCACCAAAAAATGTGTGATTTTGCCCCTTCTCCCTCCTTTGTCTTTTAAATAGAACAAAACGAGCTTCCTAGGAAAATAAAAAGGGAAAAAAGAGGATATGTTAGAAAGGAACCAGTTTCCAGAAACACCTGGCATTTTCCACAGACTTTATTGGATTTTTACATGGCAATACACAGGAGTTATGTTGCCCTCTTCAAACATGCACAGATTAAAATACCCCAACAGTATGTGTGCACATGTGCACATAAACTTCCTGACTTATCACTTGCCTTTATATTCCACCCCCCAAGATTCAGATGATGGGCAGGTTCGAGGGGATGACCTGGCTTCCAACCAGTGAATACAGGAAAGGGTTTTTTGGAGCAGAATGTGACTTACACTGGACTTCAGTAAACCATCGTCTGCTGTTGTTGATGCGCTTGCTAATAGCACTGGAGTGAAGAGAAATCAGAGTATCTGTGCCCATTTCAGCATAGAATATTGTGGCACTAGAGAGCAAATCTGGCATAGTACTTTTGCTCAGAAGCCTGCACCACAACCTCCCAGTGCTTCTGCAGCATGTGGGACAGCAGGGTCTTAAGCTCAACTTACATGTAAATAATAACCATACTGCAGAGAATTCACAGAACACAAGCCCTGAATTCACATCTCCAGCATCTGCACCCTGAAGCTGATGGCAGGCATTACACCATGTGGGATTTCTGCCTGAATAAAATAGCTCAAACACCCTCAAGACTGCAGAGGAAGAAACAACAGAGAGCAAATTATTTGCAGACAGGAATCAGGAATACTGAATAAAGCATCAGTTGGGATCTGCCTGTAAACAAATGGTAAGCAGCACAACCTATTTTATGTATACATTATGGACTGTTTGCCTGGCTCCAGTTACTAAAGAGAAAATGACAGCACTTGATATTATGTTTAACACAACTGGTCCACATCAAATCTTTCATCTTGATACTTCAATAACAGCCTACACGGCACATCCTTCAAAGAATCAGGCTGGTAAGAGCTTACCAGATTACAGTAATACAATGCTAAAATATGTCTCCAATCTGCCCCAACATCTGCTGGGAGCTCCCTGGAAGCCCCTGAAGGACCTTTCTTCCTTTCCTGGCTTTGTTAATAGTGTTTCAGAAATACCCACAAAGTCAGTGCAGATCTGACATCCCTGGCACCACACCAGCAACGTGTCGGAAATGGCCTCGCTTCCCGCAAGGAGAGCGATGAAACAAGTGACAAACGGTCGGTAAAGCAGCACACCACTGCAAGGAACAATTCCAGCTGTACTTTTTTTTACCTTTACAAAGCAAAGCAGCTTCATGCCATTGTGCTAAAACACATGCAACGTTCCACACCATACGAATGACCACTGTACTAAACAGGTAATTTTTTTTGTGCGCTTTTGGCTAGGACACCTCGCAATACTGAAAGTCTGACAAAAGATTTCCACTGGCTAGTTAGGATTTTTAAAATCTGATGCTCTTCAAAAGCAGAGGAGCTATGCTTTAAGAAGGTAAAATTATGAACAACATATTTGATGTTTGAATTTTGGAGGAGAAGTCCCACCTTTAATATTATGAAATATTTCCTATACATTACTCTATATAACTTTATATTTTTTTGCAACTACACCACCTTTACACTAGTCACAGCACAGAAATATCCCTTCCATGTGCAGGGAGTACTCTCAACTTTTAAGGAAATTTTTTAAGTCACAGAAGTGTTCATAACCTTGTTTGAATGCTGTAACTACTGCTGCTGGGAACAAGAAAGAAGATGTTTTAAAATGTGCAGTTTTTGTACAAGTCCCTGCTAGAAGAAACAAGCTTCATCCCAAATGGAAGATCATTAAACTGTGCACTTCGTAAAAAGCAACAAAAGCAAACAGTTCCAAAGGTCAGCCTGCCTTTTCCAGTAACCAGCTGGTATGCAAACTGGCATTAATTTTCTTTACAACCCTCTCCCCTTCCCCTACACCTCAAACTTTCCATCACTCTATCCCACAAAATTTAAATTTTTGCTTTTATATGTACTTCATATACTTCTTTTTTTCTTTTCTTTTCTTTTTCTTTTTTTTTTATAAAACAGTATAAAAATAAGAGCAACAGTCAAGAGCTACGAGGAAGTTTATGCAGGGCATGGATGACTAAAATCCTACACTGGATACAGCTGGAAGGGTGGAACTGGTATTTGTGCTGAACAAATACACTTGAAAAAGAGCAGTAACATCTTTTTTCAACCGAGAGCTTGGAGAAAGCTGGTGCACGGTATCTACAGACGCAATACTTCTACCCAACATCTTGTGTTATTTTGAAAGAGTATAAAGGATTATCTGAGGTTGTGAATAAGCAAAAGGAGCACTATCAGAACATGGAAATTTCAACGCAACACTCAAACATATCACCAGTTTGTACATTAAATATAGTAAAAACCATTACCATTCACCGGTGTCTGGGTGTTTCTTATGGCAACTTTAGAGTAGGCACCTTTTTTTTCCCTCCTTTAAAAAAAAAATCTCCACCCCTCAAAGTTACTTCCAACAAACAGAAGCAAGAGCAATGTGATGTACACGATCTGCTGCCTGTCATGTACAATGATGAGGTTTCCTGCACACAGGAAGCTGAGCCTTTGTCAGTGCCTGGGGGTTACTGTCACACGTTGGAGTCCTCATCTGTTATACTGGTGCTAGGAGAGCGAGTTGCAAAGTCTTTAAACATTTCATCTTCTTTCAACATATACTAGAAAGGAAAGGAGAGAAGGAAGAGTCAAGGTTCAGGCCCTCACAACTGATATCAGACACCTGGGACAGTCCAGTCCTGTGCCTGGCAGCAAACACCTGGCAGCCCCATCAGCCACCACTTCGTTCTGATGAGGATGTTTTTCACCCACGCTGGCAAAAAACCAGCTCACTGCTGTCTGCTGGCCCAAACAGCTTGGGGAGTGCAGGCTGGGACTGGGCTGCCACCCAGAAAACACCACGTGACCTTCAGCTGGCAACTCATTGCCCAAGGGCAACCCACTGGCCTAGAATGGGGTGTGGTGTCCTCTGCCTTCTTCCCTGCAGGGTGGCGAGTCATCGAGGACAGCTAGTGACCACAGGCCACCACTCCTGGCCAGGGGAACCTCCCCGCCACGATGGGCGGGTATCTTCCTCAACCACTCATTTTTATTTTCCCTCTCTGTCCCTGTACAAAACTCAAAGGACCCCAGCTTACCCCTAGTTCTGATGAGGCTTCACTATACCCATAATTTGCACAGCGTTTTATAGACTTCATCCCTCAGAGACCAGTGGCACTGCACTCTATCCAAAGACACGGTCCCCCTAAGGCACTGAAATCAATCAAAGCAACTGCCCCCACAACTAAAAACTCACCTGCTTGACAGAGCCAGTAATAGCAAAGAGAAGTTGTACTTAGTGTATTTGTATTATTTCAGACTATTTAATACTAGCGACTGCCAAGGGGTTTATCACAATCTTACAGAAACAGAGATCTTATTCCACAGACTCCACTTACTGTCAAGTTGTTGATGCCTTCAGAAAACGCTCCTATTTGCCTCACTGTCCCTTCTGAATCTTCCATCTACAAAAAAAAGAAAAGATACTGAATGATGAATCAATAATAAATTCATTGCATGCCTTGAAAGAGTGGTAAATAAGTGCAGCACATAACATAACTGCTTGATTACACCCGACATGGTCAGAGCAAGGGAGGAGCATGCCCTGTTGGGAGAGGACAGTTAAGCCAGAGTAGGTCCCAAAGGTGCTGGGTCCACAGCTTGAACCTCCTTGGGCCAAGAGACACTGTTGTTAGTAATGCTGCGTGACTGCAAGGAATCGGGACCTTCACAGGCCAAAGAAAAAGGAAGGCTTCCTGGGGAGAAGAAAGGTTTTCCACAGAACCTGACAGCACAGTCAAGGACTCCAAACTGCTAGAACTGGTTCACCTGCTCCAGCCTGTCCAAATCATCATCGTCATACACTCGGATATCCAGGCCAGGCTTAAAACCCTTCTTTGACCCACTTCCAGATGCCCGTCCCAACTCCATAGGACACACATACTCTTCCACATCATCTTGCTTCTTCTTCCTCAGGCTCCCAAAATTGCTGAAGGCAAGTTTCTTTGGCTTACAGGTGAAAAGAAAATTGACAAGAAGTTAGAGAATCAGCAAAGAATTAACAGATCTCTTACTGAACCTGAAAGGAGGTTGTAGAGAGGTAGAGGTTGGTCTCTTCTCCCAGGTAACAAGCTACAGAACACGAGGAAATGGCCTCAAGTTGTGCCAGGGGAGGTTTAGATTGGATATTAGGAAAAACTTGTTGGCCAAAAGGGTAGTCAGGCATTGGAACAGGCTGCCCAGGGAGGTGGTGGAGTTACCTTCCCTGGTGGTATTTAAAAGAAGGGTAAATGAGGTGCTTAGAGCCATGTTTTAGAGGTGGAATTGGTAGTGTTAGGTTCATGGTTGGACTTGATGATCTTAAAGGTCTTTTCCAACCACTATGATTCTGAAATACATTCTGTAATATACTCTTGCACACATATTTCAATGATGAAGGCTCAAAACCCCACTGCTCTCCTAAACAAAGATCTTCTGAATAGTTGTATTTCACAATAATTGCATCTGAAAGAACAAGACGTGTCCCCTTAGTCTACCATTGTTGAGATAACACCATTTAAAGGATCCCAAATGAGATAAGAATCCCACTGCATTAAACTATGAACATACAAGCAGTAAGAGACAGTCTCCCTCTCAAACATCTTAAGTACAGACAGAAGGACAACACACAAGAGTGCCACCTCTTGTCTGTGCATACAAGAGGCTGAGTTGTGGTGTTTTCATGGTAGGCACAAGTGTCAAACTCAGATCTGCTGAGTCCTGTTCTCATGCTTTTTTCATTAGCAGCCAGTCCCTTTTCTCAAACCTTACTGAACTGTCCCCCAAACACAGATAAAACCAGCACTCTGGAGATCTAAATGTCTGTCTGGAAGCTCACACACGGACCCAGAACAAGTGACCTACCTTTACTCTGGCAGTTGCTGTTAAGAGAACATAGTCTGGGGACTCCATTGCTTCACGTTTCTGCTGCTGGGCCTCCTGCCCAATAAGGAGGTTGAAATGAGTTGCCAAGTGCCGTCTCAGTAGGGTCTTGTTTGGTGGGATGTTCAGCAACTGTGCCATGGTTTCTACATTGAAACGAGGCTCCAAAACCTATTAATCAAATCACAAAGAACCCAGCTGAAGCCAGTACTGTCTGATGAGCTCTCAAGGACATCAACAGGCACACTTATCTTGGTCATTCCTAAGGCTGCTTTGGGGTTTTTGTTTGTATTTTAGAGGAAACATATGGCAAAGGGGAGAGATGAGAGTTAACTAGGTAAATGATTCATAAAATGCTACCTCCAGGCTTTCCTTCTTGAGTTATAAATAGAAACAAAGTGGCATGTAAGAAGAAAGGAACAGATAAATCCACTCTTAACTCATGTGTGAAGCTGCCACAAAATGTTTACCCACCACCCTCTTTAATTCTGGAAAACGCAGCCAGAGGAATGATGGAAAATAAACAGACATAAAAGAGGGATATACCTCTTAATCACCACAACAAACTTCTGCAAGTGTAAGTCTCTTATCTGGAGTATCTGATGCTAGAGCAATTGAAAACAATCCTGGTTTGACACTGGAATCACAAATTTTATGAAACTAACAAGCCTTCCTCACAAAATAAAAACATATCCAGGTCTAGGAAGGAAGGCTGGTGGATGTTTAACAGCATGACAGCAGTGGAAAGCACTGTAGGACTAGGGGTGGAGAATGCCATACCTAAATTAAATATTGATGGGAATACAAATAATCAAACCCATTGCTGCCCACACTAATTCTGCCCAAGACATTAATGTCCTTTAAACTCTATGGTAATCAATTTTGATAGCAACTTCTTATGCAGAGTAAGAAAATACGGTGTACGCAGCACAGATAACATCAGAACTTTGTTCTAGCGACTTCAACCATATTTTTTTTAATAAAATGGAACAAACCAGACTAAAACCTTACCATTAGTCCCCCATGCACGCCGCTCCCTCGCAGGTTAGGTGCATACTCTGCCAGATCAACAGAGCGTAACCACTCCATCACGCGATGATTGGTCCACTGGGTGACCTCAGAAGGTGTGACGTTATTCTGTGAACAGGAGGAATGGGCAGTTAAGGAGAGAGACTTCCTGACCCAGCTGTCCTAGCCCCAGCCTTTTCTGAAACAAACCTCTCCTGTCCTTAACGAACGCAAGCCCAATTTGCACTTGAGAAACAAAGCTCTTTTTGGCTTGCTATCTTGCAGCAATACCAACATGGAGATGGGTCTGGACAGTGAGCGTGTCTGTATTATGCTTCATGTCATTTAATTATTTTGCTGTACACTAGGACTACTTGCAATTTCTACCAGTAGAATGAAAATCTAGCTAGCTCCACGAGCCTCTGTGCTTTTATTGCAGATAGGCATTGTGAATCTAAATCCAAGAGTCCAGGTTGCTTCATCATCCATTGCCCTATCCAGCATACACTGCTTCCAAAACAAACTGATGGCTGTCTCTTGTCTGGTAACAGGGCCAAAACTCCTTTCACATAGAAAATTTTGACACAGCCATCAAATTTCCAGAGTTAAACAAGACTCACTGCAACAGTGCACTGAGTTCAAGATGATTCAGGTTCCAGACAGCACATCAGAGACTAGGCCAAAACAGCCAGCTGTTGGCTAAGAAGAGAAGCGGGAGATTTGGCAAGAGGGACGTGAGTCTGGGACCATGGTAAGAGGAGGAAAGAAAGTGGTGCTCCAGGTAGTGATGGTAGAACATGAGGCGGAAAGAATATGAGAAAAAGGAACAAAATGAAATAGGAAAGAAGAGACAAGAGGAGAGAGCAGAGCAAGAATAATCAGAAACACCAGGGAAAAAACCCTAGATGATTCCTCTTCACAGCTTCACCTTAAAGCAGTACCTCATCAGATGGCCTCCTGCGCAGACAGTTGGGCTCAAAGTTATTTATTCTCAAAACCTGAATGGCTCTTTTGATGCTGAGGTGGTGGAGGACGCTGGCAACTTTCAAGGACAGCAAGTCATCCTGTCAAAGAGGAAGGGGGAGTTAATAAACATAAATGTGCTTACTGGTAGAACCAGCAGCGGACTGGAGGAGACTGCTTCGGACCCTGTCTTAAAATGGCACGTCTGACACATTCTGATGTAAGATATTAATAGGCGAGATGTGATTAATGTCAAACCATCTGTCCCAAGATAAAAGCTTCCCTTGCTGCACTATACTAGCTCCTGGACAATGTTCTTTACATAGGGTGCAGTGCTTAGTTACAAGAAAACTGGGGTCACAAGGAGGGGAGAGGGTGAGATGACACATCCTCAGTCACCTGATTAGAGCTAGGACAGCTTTCCAAACACAGACTTACCTGGCATTTGCATTTAATCCTGCCAAAAGTTTTAATACTACAAACGTCCAGCTATAAAAGTTTAACTGGAAGCAATAAATTACCCTGGAAACTGACGCATCCTGTATGGTTAGAATGAAAAATAAGAGAGAAGAAGAAAAATATGAAGGTGTGTCAGGTTAGTCTCCCACAACTGCAAATGATAAATGTTTTTTAAAATGCTTGTCCAGGCTCCTTGGCCCCAGCTTACCACCACTGTGTAGCTGCTACCTTGCGCAGACACCAGCTATGGTTTGAAGGAAGGAGGGCAGGTTGGCCAAGAGTGCCAATTCCCCCTCACACATGCCAAGGGAGCACGCTGGACGCATGGGCAGCCTGAAGGTTGGCTCTGAGACAAGGCACCGCAAACCAACCTGCTAAAGTAGACTCTTCAGCTGTAACTCAGTCCCAACTGTACCATTCAGTGTCTCCAAGTCCAATTCTCTGCTTGTGCAAGTTGGTTGACTTAGATAAATTTATGCATCCTTGTGCCAGGGTTAACCTGGCTTAATAGGTTTCAGTATCACCTATGTGTTAGGAATACCAGGCTCTATTTTGTCAGAATATTTAAGACTAGATTCTTTGCTTACCCAAACATTTTATTATGTTCTGCTAACCTTATAATGAATCTAAGAGTAGAGTTTCTATGCCATGGTTTGCTATTTTAGTTGTTATAAAATATTAAATATTTGCTATTTATTTTGAGTCAGGGTAACTTCATGAGATTTAAAAAAATATTTTTCATACTTTGCATGCGGCTGTATTTAGTTGGTTGTTTACACTGAATCTGTTATAATTTGATGGTTAAACTCTGTCTAAAAATATCCCTAGTGATCTAAAATTAAATGCAAGTAACAGGAAGAATATCTATTTAAAAGGCAAAGCTCCTGCTACGCATCCCTCCTCTGTCCACGTATTACTTTTCTTTCTTTTTTAATACAAAAAAGACCAACTCTTGAATAAAACAAGCTCCCTTACGTTACAGCCTACGCTGTGTTTTATCTGCATTTAATCCTCATCCAGTTGATGCAGTCATAGTAAAGTCACCCAACACAAGATCAAGCTCAATAGAGCCCACTGGCATCAGATCTCCAAGACTAAAGAAGCAGAAGAAACTGCCTCTTACTTTTGTGTTAATGTCCAAACTCAAAAAACCTAAAGGAAACAAACATCAAACCCCGCTGCACAAGCAGTGAGTATTTAACATGTGGCTGAAATGGACTCAACAGCAAAGTCATGCCAGGCAGCAGAGGCAGGTCAGTCCCAGGCAGTGGCTGCAGTTCCTCAGCAGTGCTGTACTTGTCTTACAGGAGAGTTAGATGGATCAACCCTAGGCTTCCTCCTGGTGCTACTGGAAAGCCTATACAAAATGCATGCAAACTTGGCATAAAAAGGTAACTTTTACTCTGCCCAGGGCATGGCTCATGTGAGAACAGGAGTGTGATTGATTTCTTTTTTATACAGAAGGAATTAATATTGGCGATGTTGTTTGCATTTGTGTCTCTAGAGAAGAACAAAGGTCTTCTCTCATCTAACCCCAACCCTTACACAAAGGAAACCTTCTGTGTTGGCTTCACCTGACCAGCAGTGAAGTGGAGAGCTGATGCTGGGTGCTAAGCATTTTGAAATACATTATGCAAAAGCTATCAAATGTAGCCTGTTTTCAAACAAATTGGTTCTTAAAACTGCAATTTTCTTCAAAGAAAATTGCTTAGGTTTTCTTCACCTCACATGAATATGCAAGCAGCCCAAATGTTTGCTCAATGAAGAAAAAAATTCCACCTATTTCTGTTAATTAAAAACAACTTAAGCAGCAAAAACCCAGCTGCATGAACTGCAACCACAGAATCTGCACACTTTTGTGTATGTACAAATACTGCATTAGCACATCAGTGTCATGCACAACCGTTACACACAAGATTGACCATTTCTCATGCACGAGTCTGGGCTCTTGCTTATGATGTTTGCTGTTCCACGTAAAGATACCGCCTTTAAAGCTGGAAAGAACATGGGAAATACTTGCAGGCCTTCTGTTTTCTACAGGTTACAGCTATTAGCATGAGCTTAACACATAACACCCACTACAGATTCAGGGGGTCCTGTAAACACTGCAATGAAGCACGCAGACAAACACGGCATTGTGCCATATCCTTGTAGCGGCAGTGGTGCCTCTGACACTCTGACCTCCCTCAGCCTTCTCCCTACACAATCATCCAGAAAATTTGAAGACGCAATTTATGAATCATTCAACAGCTTTGAAATCATTGTCATAAAGTCCCATGAGACATGCAAGTTGTTTGGCTGCTGGAGAGGAGTCAGTACTTTTGGCACACTACATGTGCAGAGGTGTAGCTGCAAAAGCAAGCAAGAATAAGCTCTAACTCTAGCTTCCTTTCAGTACGTTCAGTCATCTGGGGCAAAACTCACTGCCGTTGTGGAGACGGCAACCATGTAGCACTTTTACATTCCTCTTCAAACTTTTAACACAGGCCCAGAGTAACAGCACAGATGGTCTGCTGGCCTCCTGACAGCAGCCAGCTTTCTGCTCTAGGAAACTATAAGTCAGATCGCTGTGATCCATCTCTCTGGCTCCTTGGAGACACTGAAGCCCTCAAGATGCCTGTCTGGTCCTGCACTCCATGGATGGATATGAGAATGGCTGTCTGCGACATGAGCTGCCCAAGCAGCCACAGAGCCCCTCAGGCACCCTACTTGTGGGGCCAGCTGGGATTTGGCCAGTGACTATTCCCACAGGAGGGCTGAGGGAAAG
>NW_010292343.1:43191-56981 GCF_000700745.2 Antrostomus carolinensis | reverse complement strand
CCCCCTCCCCAGCCACAGCTTAGCTGTCTCTTGGGGCCAGCTGCTGCCTGGAACCCTCTTCCCCCTTACATATAGCAGGGGCAGGGAGTGTGTTTGAGGCCGGGGCTGCTGCTGGGAAAGGCTTGGGGGCAGCTGAGAGCAGGTGAACGTGGGAAGAGGAGAAGGCTGTTTGCAGAGGTGCATGGTAGGGCACAGCTGCTTGTGCTGCGGGGTGCAAAAAAGGCTGCTGTTGCTGGTGAATTGACCCAAAGGGAGCAGGAGGAACACGGTAGCTAGGATGGAGAGGTTGGAGGGTGTTACGTGAATTTATTATCTACACAGTTGCAACAATAGGCACAGCAGGTCTCTCTTGTGGTCTTTAGTGAGCTATCTGGAGGTATGCCAGTGTGCATTAAAGTGGGGTGAAACTAAGAACATGAAAAAGATGTCAGGACAAGAAAAGCCATTTACTCACCACGCTCATGTAATGGAGCATTCGGCCATCCACCTTTCCTTCATCAAACTGGGTCTTATACTGGGGAAGGCCAATGTCATCCAGCCATCCTATGGCAAAGACAGACACTCATCTTAGTGTGGTAGCCAAGTTAGCTAGCACCAGTTAATGTTCTCATTCTTTGAGCCCCAAATTAGTCATGATTAGGAACCCCTATCTAGAGTTGCTGCTTCAGCGTGTAATAAAAATCTTACTGGTAACCCAGTGGTAATCCAGTTTTCCATGATTGTTTTCCTCTTCAGACCCAAGTGCCTGCAGAGCAAGTTGAAGCTTCTTCCGATGCAATGGGTGCTTTATCCCAAGCTCCTGTGAAAGGAAGGAAAGCAGCAAACATAGAGACAATACTGTATTTTATTTTCTCTCTCTGCTGAATTACAAATGATTTCAGAGAGTCACACTGTGCACAACACTTGCTGGTGATGTGCCAGGTGTATTTTCTATTTGCTGAATATCAATACCATTTTAGCGCAATGTTCAGGAAAGGCATGCTCACTGTGGTGGATTAACTTCAAAATGTGGTGGATTCCAAACTGTATGAAAATGTTGGCCACAATATTCTCATACCAGGTTCAAAAAAAATCCCACAATATAAACCAGGTTAGCGTTCAGATGGGATTTGATGGGATTACTTCCTTCCCTCCCACTTGGGCAGGTAAGGTGAAAAGAATTATTTAGATAAGAGGAATTAACGAAAATTATTCAAGCTTCCAAACGCATAACACCTTCCCTAGTTTAGCTGCAAGTGCAGCCATTACAGGATCTCTTCAATCCAATATACGCTTTTACCAGTGCTTGCTTGGTAAGGTTACCTCTGATAACACTATTACAAGCCACTACATTCATATCACACTTTTCTTATTCCATTTGTACTGTAACTACAACTTTGAATTAGCTCATTGCCTAATTGAGAAAACAGGCTTACTAATTGGTGAGGAGAGTGATTTTTTTAAAAGCTGAAAATTCAAATGTTAGCAAATACTGTGGATTCAAAGTATAAATTGAATCAACTTTTTTTCTGTTTCTAGTTTTAGAAAAAACACAAACAATTATGTAACTATTTAAGACAAAGAGACTGATCATCCTGTCTGTAACAAATCCTCATTCTTCTTTGTGTAAAATGGGCAGAAATCATAATCAGACTATACTAGCAGGTTTTTACACCCTTCTCACAAAGGCATAAAATAACTGTACCATACATGAGTGCTAATGAATCGGGGCCACAAACCCATATGATAATGAGGCACTCTCACAGGCATATTTTTAGAAGATGGCATAGCCAATTGATATGTCCATGCTTAATGAAGTTAAATCACATATTTGTAATTATTAGTCTCATTACAAAGCATTAAATTTCTACAGAACTTAAACTGAAAAGAAATGGATTTTTCATCACTGCAGATGACAATATTTTAAAAACTCGTTTACCTTTTTCTTTTGACTGGGTGCAGCTCAGAAACATGATTTACATGCACAGAAATACCAATTCTTTTGTATCTTTACCTGAAAGCATCGTTTCCAGTATTCCTCACCTTTTCCAGATCCTGCTGCGAAGCCTGCAGAAGTGTTTGCCCCGACAGTATCCAGTGTTTGCCATTACTTATGTAAGAGCCTAGTCCCTGGTCCTGGAGCCAGTTGCAAACCTGCTCCTTCGTCCACTTTGCAAATGGCATGTCCAGCTCACTACAGAAGATTTTACCAAAAAAAAAGACTGATAAATCCCATGCCTCAAATCTCCTGTTCTCATACACAACGATAAAACCAAAACCTAAGTGTAATTCATGAGGATTTTGTCTGAGCTGGCACAACCTCCGGGGAGAACATGCACCACAGCTGTTAGGTTAGCACCATGAAGTGCTGATCGCTGCTGATCTCCTGCCGCTGTCACAATAAATGCAGTCTGTTCATACTATTGGAAACCACCTCTGCTGCCCAGCACGGCTAAAACTCTGAACTGAGACCATAATGTTTCACTTCAGCCTTTAATCCCCAGAAATGCAGCAGAAAACGTACCTGAGCAATATCTGTCACCACCACGTGAGAGCTCATGCCCTGCTTCACACAGCCTCACAGCTGCACTCCTACGAAGCCATGAGCAAGGAAGGCTCTCCTTGACAGCAGGATCCCACCACCCAACCAACCTCAAACCCACAAAGATCATCTCCCAAAGGAGGAAGTGGCTTGGATCTGCCTGTTTCTGTTTTTCAGGAGAGGGGACATTTAATTATGGCACTGCACTTCTCCTTTGGACCCCGTGCTTGACCGGAGCTGCTGGGAAGGCAAGCAAGCACCAGCACACTTTACACCATTCATCTTACTTGTGAGACTGCCCCAGGTCTCGAGACCAGCCCAGCCGTGGCCCCGCAGTTGCTCTTGTCCCTCCTCTTTTGAACTCTGTCTCCGACATGTCATCTGGGTTGAAGGTGGTAGACTGACTTCTTTTAAGTCTAGTCGGAAGGACAAAAAGAGAAGATGTGTTCCCAGCAAACCCCCATGCAAGTCCCAGCTGTGGAGAACAGGAATTTCTCATCTTTTACTTACCTTCCAAATAACTTCTTGATCCCTCTGGCCTTTTTCTTGGAATCTGGAGAAGGTGGCATCACCTGTACACTATCCGCTTCTTTTGGGCGAGGGGGCAAGCCAGCCAGATCCAAGTGATCTGCAGATCCCTTCTCCGTTTCAGCTATTGGAAAACAAAAGCCCCGTCAAGACCCACTTGCACAGGACTGTACAGACACTCTCCTGAATTTTGGAACAGTTCTTGCTAAAATTATTTAGAACCACCAAGTTAACAAAATGGGGCACAGACCGACGGGAAAATCCAGGAGAAATAACACGTGCGTCTCCTTCATGGGCCAAGGCAATGCTCTGCACCAGTAAAGTGCCTTGCATCTTTTTGTGGGCAAGGTGGGCAAAAAGCACCTTGTGAATCAATCAGTGAATTAAATCCCAAGTTCACTCTTCCTTGGGGAGTTCTCCTACAGGCCCTTCACAGACAGAGCCAAGGCACCTGGATGCCCAGAAACAATTTGGTGCCATGGCAGGGAACCAAACCAGGATTTCCCAAAGCACAGAAAAGTAATTTACCTGCAAACATCTTTCCTAATAACCTGCAGTATTCCATTAAGTTCCCCATCCAGGAAATTCCACCAACAAACAACTCCTGCCTCAGAAGCAGGAGGGCCCTTTTCCCCTCACTTCTGCAAACTGTGGAATATTTTGTTCCTCTGCAGAGAAACACCATGGAATGCAGGCTCTATCTGAACTAGATCTTCTGAGTGATGCACAAAGCATTTCTGACTAGAGACCCTACACATTACCACTCACTCTAAAAGCATTAAATCTTTGATCTGTAGCCACTGTTTTCTATGCCAGCAAACCCGAGGGCTCCTGTCCCCAAAAGGGAAGTTGTCACAAAAGCTAAACTAACAAAGAGGAAAATTATTTCAAGATCATTTAAAAAGAAAACTAGAAGAATTGCAGTATCTACCAGATACTATGTAAGCAGAGATGTGCCAGCAAGTGCCAGAAAGCTGAATAAAACTACCACGTGGAAGTTTATGCCACTTACTTGCTGGAGAACAGTGACAGCACGAGCCTGTTCAGATGAAGCAGCTGTGGCAAGGCAGCCGGCAGCAGACTGACAGTCAGGCCTGTAACCACTTTTACCATCTTTTAACATGGCTGTGTAATTAGAGGACCATCATTTGTTTTTGAAATGGTCTTTCAGACTTCCAGGAGAAAACCAGACAAGTTATGTGAATCAAGGTAGAGCATATATTGTTGGGACACATGGTCTCAAGCCACAGGTGGCCACAACGTGCCATGAACAGCAACAAACTGCAGGCTTCACCAGTGTATCTTTCTGACAGGCAAAGTTTAATGATCTGGCCAGAATACATTTGACCATGTGCCATTTTCCACTGATGCTTTAGGTGTTAAACCTTGCAGTGAAGTAGTAAGGTCACATAAAAGATTATTTCCAGGCACTTTGATTTGACTGCTATCAAATATGGGGATCCTGTCAGTGACAGCACTAACGTCAAACCAGGCTTTTGTCTTTGTGGTTTTTGCTTTACTTGTATAAGAAGAAGTGCTAGCTTAGAAAAAACATATTTAAACAGCATTCTAGAGAGACACTACCAGGACAAGGTTGGGTGCATTAGTAGCAGAGATTTGCGGGTATTGCAACGTTTGCTCCTCATACCTTGCTCCCTTTCATGCGCTGACACAACCCTGGAGAACAGCCAGCATTTGAGGGGCCATTGGAAAACTGAGAAGGACCAGAGCACTTGGTCTCTTCATCAGTGGGGGGCATACCGGGTGGCTGTACAACCACCGCGACTGACACAGCTCTGCTTGCTAAGGCAGGTCTTACCTGCCCTTGCCAGAACCACCCAGGGAACGCTCACATCACAAGACTGGTTTTTACTAACTGAATGGCTCCATCCCTACCTTCCCCAATTATTTCTCATTTGTTTATTATATAATAAATAAAACTACATCTTAGAAAAGGAATTACATATCCTTCCCCCTAGAACTCCCCTAAGTGAGTGGCTGAGAAATACACCTCATTCCCTGCTTCACCCTTCTTGACAATCTTCCAGGGGCTCCAGGACAGACAACAGCACAAAGGTGCCTCCAATATTTAAACATCACTGATTCTCACCTGCTACCTTGGTCTGTGGGTAACTTTGTGCTTAAAGTTACAGCAAAGGTCTCTGCAAATTAACCCGCAATCTCTCTCATTAGTAGCAGTTACTGAGAAATGGCGCAGCTGACTTTTAGCAGAGGGCAGATGTTACATGAAAACTCCTTTTAGTGATGGACAACAGTTTCGATGCAGAGCTCTGGTGTCTAGTTCTTGTTTGAAAAGTGTGTGGCCATAACCAGCTGTTAGCAGTAGTCACAACACAGCGCTGGTACAGGCAGACATGCAGGATTACTATACCTAAAGTAGGTGCACTTGCACTTCGACTGCGATCTTCAGATATCCAAACAACGCACATAACCACACGCAGCACAACAGGAGAGAACACGCAGAGGGACAAGGTAAAACACAGTTCAAAACTTACATCAGTAAAATACAAGACAAAAGGAGGGAGGTACATGAGACACATGCGCCACACACAATGCTGAATTCACACAGAGATTAGGATTACCAATTCACTGTGAATCCCCCTCTCAAAAAAGAAACGCAGTAGAGCTCTATAGTGGAGAGGGTAAAACAGCACCACAGTCACTTCGGTGCGGGAAGGTCACTTGCTCCATGACACATTGGGCAGGTGACTCACGTGGGCTCCCGTGAGGTGGCAAGTATCTGGACACCAGCTTTACAAATGGAAGCACTGAAATCTGAATAACATAAATCACTTACTCAAATTCACAGGACCCTGATTTAGATGGCCCATCTTCCAAGCCTTTATGACAGCCACAAGTGGTCCACTTCGTTAGACAACGTAATTTCAGGATTAAACAGGTGATTACACAAAAGCACACATTAAATAAACAATAGCAAAGAGTCTAACCCTCAGAATAGACTGTACATCTATTCCAAGTAAGCTAGCGAATTTCATGCTATATGTCACAGGCAAATATGGGCAATGTATACAAAAATGTGTAGGTATGTTATTTCTTTGAACAAAAGTCTAAAATTGTCTTTGAGTGAGTTAGAACAGGAGACTCTTCTGCTTAACAAAGCAGCAGCTATCCCCCTTGAAAAGACAGAGCTAAGTTCCTAAATCTCACGCAAGAGAAAGCCAAAAACTTTGGATGAATGGCAGTACGTCTGATGCACAGACTCACTTGATGCCTGAAATGGAACTACCCTAGCAGAGCAGTGAATGCAAGTAGGATTTCAGTTGGTGGCAACAGCGACTTCTGCATTAAGCAGAACATTTTGTTTATTTCTTTGTCATGTGCAAATGTCATCAAATGACAATACCAAAACAACACCCCCTCTGTTACAGGTCCAAAAATCAACATGAACTTGAATAATTTGCCAATCTCTTTTGCAAGGCTGCTTAAATACACATAAAATAAAGAGCAACACTGACTGCTGCTGCCTCCTTTCTGTACATCTGAACATCTTATTTATGAAAGATAAACTGAGGATGGAGCCAGGGGAAAAAAAGCCCACAAATCCCATGTGTGAACTAATGCCAAACAGACAGCATTTCAAAACAGCAGCAATCCACTACAAGGTCCCAGGGGAGATATCACAGCAGAGATTGAAACAGATCAAAAATACTTCATTACATCAGTGAGGGGTTTTTTTGTTGTTGTTGCTGTTTGATATTTTCCAAACATTCTACTAATGTCTAAGAGACTAAGGCTGGCCTTCCTGCTTCATAAGACAGTTACTGTTATTGTTATGACCCTTCAATATACGCAGAATCTGTATGCAGGTGCATGATACCTACCCAGATTGGGGGCACTTGCAGTCCTCTTGTTATTTTTTATCTTGAAAAAGCCTCGTCCAAACGAAGATCTGGCTTTACGGGTACCAAAACTATCCTCGTCGCCTGTGCCACCATGAGAAGGAGACTTTGGAGGGAGGGTTGCGAAATTGTTACTTTCCACAGGAGGTTTAATCTGCTAAAGTTAGGGAAATACAGATTCAATATCAGGGAATTGCAAAATGCCTTTTGAGAGAGACTGCAAAGTGACTGCTGACAGATAATCTGGTGAGTCCCTCCCACTTGTTACTACAAGAAAACAAAATGTAAAAGCAATACAGGAAAACATAAACAAGATCTTCATTTGAATATGTTCAGGACCCAGGATTACTATCATTACCTTCTAAGAGTAACATGACTTCAAGATGTTTCTCAGTTTCTGCAAGGCTGGCTTACAGGTATGAAAAAGGTAAAAATACAGTCCTGGAAGGCTTTGAACTTTTCCAGCTTTCCAGGGTTTCTATCTCCCCCACTGGTAGTTGTAGGGACAGTGGGAAGCAGAGAGAGACGAGACCCCCCCACAGTATATCAGTTCTCTACCAAGTGTCAGGCAGCTCTTTTTGTCTACCAATGTTCTGTAATTTCAGAATTCATGGATTAATTGACTATGTCCACTGCCAAAACTGAGAGGAAATTAAGAATCAAGCAAGGAGTATAAATGCCAGGACACATCAGACCAATTTAAAGCAGTAGTTTTAACTTGGCTGGTTGTTTCACTGTCTCTTCAAAAGAAGGAGGAAGCAAACCCATTCACAATCCAATTATGATGCTTTTGCTGAATCGATACAGCATTCACCCTACAAGAGGTACCTGAGGCATGTCAGCTCTCCCTATAGGTAATAATGCTGCATGCAAACCATGGCCATACGGCACCACAGGGTAACCTGTTCTGCAACAACACTCTTTTTAGGAACACAGTTGCTATTCACAGAAAACAACTTGGAAAGCCAAAGGTTTTTAAAGAGACACTAATAAAAGGTAATTACAGAGTCAGTAAAATCTTAATGGTTAGCTTTGCCAATTATCTAGTGGCAGTATACCAGGGTGAAACATTAGCTTAGATGGCAACCTTATGTTCAATCAGCCTGAGAGATAATCCATGTGTGAGAAGACAAAAACGTGGGAGACGCTGTAAGCCTGACACTGAAGTGATGGTGACAACCATCACATACTCCTCGCTATGTTGTCTGCAGGTCTGCCCTTCCCTCTCTGGAACTGCCTGCTGCAATTTCACGTAACTGAGCCTTTCAACACCCGCTCACTGTCTAGGTTTTTCCATGTAGACACACACGTTACCTCTGTTTGCTTCTGTGCAGAGTCTCTGTCCTGTTTGGGAAAGATTAAGAAAGACATTTAAAAAATCATGGTTTATAGCCAGCCCTCAATCCATTATGATTAGCCTGAGTTAAATTCTGACTGAAATAGCCTTCCCTGCCTATTTTTGTTCCCCCAAAATAAATCTCTTCAGTGCTGTATTTCACCCTGATAAATTCTTGCTTACTTTGAGGTCGGTGAGCTGACATGAAAATACAGTTTCTTCAGTTTACTCTGTAAAGGATTAGCTGTGTACATAATTAGCAACATGCAGACTGTTAAAGCACTAATGGGCACGGCTGGCTGAGGGGACCCAAAGCAGGAATCAGACAGGGTAGAAGCCAAGTAGATAAAACATCCACACCCTGGCTATCCAAACAAACAAAAAAAACCCCAAACCCCTAACCCATGAACTCTAGCTCTCGTCATCAAGTTCTGGTTAGATGTTTAGCCCTGTTAACATCCCCCCTGAGATGTAAGGCACAGCTCAGAGGCTTGGGTATCAGAGAACTGAGGAGCTTTTAGGGATTTTGGCTGTCAAAAAAGAGCACAGGAATTTCCCTGCTGTGATGACACTGTAAAAGGCTAACTGCTTTTGGTCACTTCAAGGGAAACCTAAACTGAAGCTATCACCAGACATATAAAGGCTCAGTATTTTGTTCCTGACCACCTAAAATATATAGTCAGCCCAGACTGTATTTTATAATGCATTAATTACGTGGCCTTCCAAAATTATTCACTTTAAACACAGGTAGGAGTTAGCAGTGGGACTTACTTTCTTCTTGTCTTAAATCAGAAAAGTGTATCAACTTAAAAAAATACCTCATTATCTGAGGAAAAACACAGCAACAGAGTCTCAGGTAAACACCTCGTAGGAAAAAAAAAAAGTGTCTGTGTTTCCAACGACAAATTTTCTCCTTTAATAAAATCTGGAAGATGTCACATGTACGTGACCATTGCTAACACATGATATGAGGAGCCCTACTCTGACTCAGAATTTCTCAGAAGGCAACAGAGCACCCACAGGGTCACTGCCACAACAGAGACATGACCCCTATTTCTAATGGGATGGGAAGAAGTAAGAGACCAAACCAACCGTTTCGGATGTCTCTTTTCTCAAGCTGCTGAGACTGCTGGACTTCTGCAGTGAAGAACTTCTGAAACAACGACATAAAAACCAAGTCAAGTTACTGGAATTAAATTGCTAAGATAAACACGCTCTCAGGAATCAGCTTGCAAGCAGGCATTGGCATACATGATGAGATATACTAAAAACAAGGACATTTTCAATTAAGGCAATCAATGCACTAATCAGAGCCCACACAATTTGATGAGATGCTATACGAACCTCCACATCGTAATTACTGCTGCTAATGTTTCAGTGATATGATGCCTACCTTTGGATATTTTTGGCTTCTTATTTAATGTTATATTTTCAGAAGCACAAGCAGAAGTTGCACAGGCAAAGGAAGTGATATAAACAAAAGCTATCAAAAACAGTATTTTTAGCAACAGGCTTCTGACTAATTTAATCCTTAAAGAATCCAAGCATATTAAGTCAAGCATGTGTGTTTTAGTATTTTATCTTCAGTTCCATTTTCCATTTCAGACCAGATATCCTCCAACTTCTGGTAGAATTTACAGTTTAGAACACTTAAGTCTGGTTGAAAAGAAAGTTGGCATTAAAGTTTTTCCCACAACCAGGTGGGAAATTTTACAAAGGTATCTATCTTTATACCAACATAAGGGGAGCAGCATTTGGCTTTGGGAATATTCTCATAGCACTAAGTCACTCAAAATAAAAACAGCTGCTGAGTATCACACTGTGTACCAGACAAACCCTACTGACTTAGGCTCCTTACTAACAAACCACTTTGACTCAACTTCAAGTTCATAAATAGTCCCATTGATTTCCCTGGGGAATATGGCTATGTGGCAGGAATTAAAATTGTTTTCTCATTGTAGTCAGCTGATCAACTTTCCCCACAATCAAAAGAAAAAAGGAAATCACATGCGCATGTACTACAGAAAACTGTAAATTTAAAACTGTAAATTTTGACAGTCTACAACCCGACTAGAGACACTTCACAATGTAAAAGAAATTAACTGCACACGCGCACAGATAATGCATTGGAAAAATAATGATCACAAAAACATAGGACATGAGCAGAAAACTGAACACTAAATATTATCTTGGCTAGAATTAGTTGACATATTTACATGTGTATGTAAAATATGGGGGATGAGTTGTGCGGGTTTCAAATTGACAGTCACATGATAAATAAGTTTCCTAAACTTTTTTTATTATGATACTTACACTGGACTATCACACAGCTGAGTTTCTGGAGAGGAACCTGTTGATCTTCCTTCACTGTAAAAACAAAGAGAGATGAAAAAAAAGTAAGACATTTGGGGTCCCATCCAAATACCTTGCTGATACAGACATCCTATCATCTCGGCCTGCTTTAATCCTATTTTTGTTTCAGCTATTATGGTAGTAACACATGGCAAATTTTCTACTCTACAGTGGCAAGTCTTGTAAAAGATAAAGGACAAAAGTGAGCTCGAGAGCCCCAGGAAAGACAACTTGCACTGCTAAGTTGATGACAATACCACACTATTCAGATGATCTTTTGAGTTCCCTTCCAATCCCTAACATTCTGTGATTCTGTAAATAAATGCAGAGGCTACAGCACGTACAGGGTCTGCAGCAGCACAAAATAGTGGAGGGGACTGGCTCCCTGTAAGTCACCCAGAGTGTGGGGCATCTTGCTGCAGATTAGTGCTTTGTTTTTTTTCAAGATAAGACACACATTAAATCCATGGTGGTGATGGCTAGAGCTGCACGAGGCACAGCACAGCAGAAAACAAGCAAAGCTGGCCTTCTGGATAGGATGCTTTCCTTGACTGGAATTGGAAAAATCACACAGCAATTTGTGCTTGCAGTGACTTTTCACATTGAGTTTGATGACAGTTTTAAGCCAACAAGATTTCCTTGCCTCTGGATTCTTAGTATTTGATACTCATTTAGATAAAGCCAGGGATTTGGGCCCAGAAGAAAAAAACTCTAGCACAGCCCTTGTCTGTGAGTCCAGTGTGCTTTTCAGTACTACCTGCAGTGCCAGTCCAGATCTGCAGGGGCCAGGTTTCCTCACCCAGACACAGAGGGTGCAGGCTTAGAAACGCTGAAGGAAGCTGACAGCCACTTCTCACCCAGGAGGCTGCCCCTGGGTTCAAACATGGGGGCCTCTGTCTGCTCAGCCACAGCCCTGGGGTGCAGCCACGCATCCCCACCCCAGCTTCCCTAGGACACTGTGCCTACACATCATGTCCATCTTTCCAGAAACTCAGGCAGGGCTCTCATAAGAGCAACTGAAGAAACATCTTCACATTTCATCACGTCAAAGGACAGCAACAAGAGTGTCTCTTTCTCCAGTCTTTTGAGATGGCTCTTGGGTTTCCTTTTGGGGCTCCATTAACAGCTCAAGGTTAGAGCTGGACAGTTCTTTTGTTGCAGTTTTGGCGGTGCCTTACATCAGTCTTTAGCAACTGTGAAAACTGTCTGAATGCAAATCATCAGGAATGCATTTGTGCTAGCAGAGCCAACACTGTCACAGCCAGACTTAGATGATGTAAACCTAGATAAAAATAGTGATTCTGTGTCCTTCATTATATTATATTAGTTTTTCTCTCCTTCTGTTCATTCCTCACGAAGCAGCTGGTATAGAGTATGAGTGCTGCTACAAGCAACAGCAACCAAACTAACACTTGCTTACTGAAAGATTTAAACAATGCACTTCAGGAACATAAACTTAGTGTGCTATAGCTAGTCAAGTGAATGCTAGCCTTGTTAAACTGACTCCATGACTTGACAATATAGTAATTGATAGACTCTTACTTTCATTAAACGTCACAGAATATCGGATTTACAGTTGAAAAATACATGGAAACAATAATACCTCATTTCACTTCCAGTATCTGGCCTAGGCTGTGTTTTCACTTTCTCTGCAACAGTTTCTGAGCTTTTGGATGTTGATGAAAAAGAAGGGATTGAAATCTGTAAAATACTGGTGTGAATCTGTAAGGAATTCTAAAAAGAATGAAGAATACATGTTACACTGTTTTGAACTGAAATTAAGCAGTCATAAATGAAAAAAAAATAACAAACTATGAAAAGAAGTATCTGAAATAAGATACTTTAAAGTGATTCTTTTCTTTCTTTCTATTGCAATACAATGATTTACTACTTGAAAGATGGCACTGAAGATAAAACATGAATCACCGCACAGATAAGTTACAGCATAGACAAAAATCTCACAAGTCTCCCAAAGCTGCCTGCTAAATCCATCTCTACCACAGACCCCACGAAATGCAGTCCACTCTTCAGGTTTACTCCTGTCCTCAGCCACTCACAGAATACCAAAAAGCTGCTAAACAGCTTTGATTTAGTTCAGTTTTCTTCACAGTGTGTTCATGCTATTTAGTTAAGTAAGTCAAGTCCCTGCTCTGACTCAGAGCTTTAGGAGAGGAGATCTATAGTTTTATTACTGGAAAATGTTACTGTAAAAGTCAGAGATTGAACCACTTAACATTTAAGTGAATGGATGTAATGATGATTGTATCCTTTTAAATATGACAGGATACATTCAGTAAGTCCCACCATGTTTACTTCAAGTTCCTGAGAAATTAAATGCAGCTCCTAAAAGAGCTTTTTGATAAGAAAAGTAATTTCTGTGTTTGATAGGAAAAATAGTTTAGACCCATTCTTATGACAAATACAGCTATTTGCTGTCTCCTAATCCCATTTGATCATTACAAAAAATAAATTTAACTGAATTCAAATGAAACTCCTCAGCAGCTTTCACAAGAAAACCACCTTCTCCAAAAGGATTTGGGACACCACTGAACTGTGCAACCCAGAAAAAAATCTTTTCAGAAAACTGAGTTTTGGCATCTGCAATACGAATCCAGCACAACCAATGTTTTCAAGGAGTGATGGTATTAAATGAGGAAGAAAAAATTCACCTCTTCATGAATATTCACATTAAACTCATCATGGATTGGAGATGCTGTTACTGGGGTTGGGGAAGGGCTTTTCTCTGGGTCAGTCAGACTTGGTGTGTCCAATAAAACCGTGGAAATGGACCCTGAGTTCAGGAAGTCTTCACCATCACTTTCTTTGCCTGAAGGGAGAGAAGACAGAAACTTGGCTTTACCTCTGGATACATGATGACCCTCGCTCCCATGCAAGGCGTAGCCAGCGTTCTCATTTATGGGCCAAAAAGGGAAGAGGCTAGGATTACAGGGGTTTTTTTAGGAGAGACTACAACAGAAGAAGGGGAGCCATTGCCAAATGTTGCTTCCCAGTTCAACCACCACAACACAGCAGGGTTGGAGCAGAGGGAGGACATACATCTGACAGCAAAAGGCCCAGCAAATGCCCTTAGGGCATTTAGTGGGATCAGTTTCAAAAAGCTGAAAAAAATGGAGTAGTTATTTCCTGTCCTGTGTTCTGGAATTTCATACTA
>NW_010292343.1:37173-43160 GCF_000700745.2 Antrostomus carolinensis | reverse complement strand
CAAGTCTGCCTGAAACTTAAGATGTCTTTATGCTATCTTTAAGTCACCCACAGGAAAAGCACAGTCCACTGCACAAGAGTCTAACACCAGCTTTTAAGTGACTGCATTCTGTTTGCAGACTGTCACAAACTGAGCGTCTCATTCAGTTAATGCCATAGTCCACACCAACACCTGGCACCCTCTGTTCCCAGTGAGTGATCTGCTGCTCCTGAACTGCCCCAGTAGTACCAAAATTCCACACTTGCCATCGATACCAGAGTACAGACACCAACAAGAAAAAGCTCAAGGCAACCATATACTTCCTAAAAAGCAAGCAAAAACCTAGCATTCATTGAGAAAGATCTGAGGCAAATAAAAGCCCAAGTTTGTTCACAGTGAAAAACTCTCTTGTTCATTTTTCACTGTCTGGTATCTCTGTCCCTGCTCCATGAACTGATCGTGAAGCACAGCTCCCAGAGACTCAAGGTCTGTTTTAACATCCTCCTGTCTTTGAAGGCACAGCACTGCACACAGCAATACCTATTTGAAAAATGCTACTCCTCCAACACTCAGTATGGTGCTTTGCCCTCATCACCCCCTCATCTCTTCCCTCACTGATCTGCCTTGGCAGATCAAACACTTGCAGTTGTGTCCTTAGTGCCCTCAAGTGGTGGTTTTGAGAAAGGAAAAGCCCTTACATACTGAGATCCAAAGCCCACAGATGGTGAGGAGTGCCTGATTCAACTCCCTTAAAACAAGGGGAGAGGGAACCACCTGTCAACAGGGTGGTGGCAAAAACACTTCTCTTTGTGACCCATGGTCAAGCCAAGCCAGTTTTTAGCCCAACACGCTCCAGCACACACCAGCTCCCATCCAGTTTACATCCATGATGCAGGAGTAAGAGAAGCTGCTTCTTGAACCCACCACTGTGCCCACCTTAGGGCTACAGTGCTCAGAGGGAAGAAGGACAGGAATCTGGAGACCATGGCTGAGGGCTTTCACAGGGCCTTGCAAATCAGCTGGCACTCTCAGGAGTGGAGATCAGGATCTCCTTGCTGCAGTCACCACCTCCCCACAGGGATGGCCTCTCAAAAGTAAGGCAGAAGCAAAGAGGGGCACCAGGAATATCTCTTTTCCCTGGATCTCACCTTCAGTCTTGGCAACATGTCCGGATGGGGCTCTGCCCTCCACTTTTCCTGCCTTGGCCCGAGACAGCAGACCCAAGAGCCCAAATGTTAATCCACCGCCACAAAAATATGTACTTTGCCTCCTCACTCATTTCTGGCTATTGACAATCTTCACATTTTGAAAGGATTTAGAATCATAGAATAGTTTGATTGGAAAAGACCATTACGATCATCTAGTCCAACTGCAAACCTAGCATTGCCAAGATTTCTGGGGACTCCTACATCGCTCTCCTAGGAAGGTCATCCACCTCCAACATTTGCATGGCCAACAAAAGCTACAAGCCCTTGGCTGTCCTAAAGAAGCTCAGGCAATGAGCTCAGGTCAATTCAAGGCCTGTGGAAGGCTGAGCTGGCCTTCTCTGGCCTTCAGAGGACTCACTGACAAAGGAGTTTTCCATAATAAGGTAATACAGCACTGTGGTGCACAGACTTTTAAGTTGCACATATATGTGCACACAATATCAGAATGTTGATGTCCAAAATTTGCTGGGGACAGGTCTTTCAGAGGACAGCGACCTATAAAACGCAACTTGAGCACTGAAAGAACAGGATGATGCAGGGAAAAAACCATCCTAGGACTGTAATGCAAATAGCCCAGGATTATTGCTATAAAGGGAGATGCCAATTTTCTAAATTCTATGTGTTTTCATCTGAAAACCCAGAGCCCTTTCAGTGTAATGCTCTCCATATGTTTCTTATGCTTTTCTTTTAAGGAAGGAAGAAGACAAATAGGGTGTTCAATGCAGTTATATCAAACTGATGACCAACACCCTCAACATTTATCTCGTTTGGGGATCAGAAGCTCCTGGATCTGGAAACCTCTACCAGTCTCAGAACACATGAAATGTACCACTACACATTATGGTATATATTATAGCTACCACTTCAGCCACACGGTTCAGCTCATTATCTGGTGGCAGAGGTGGCTTTTTTTTTTGGGGGGGGGGGGGGGTAATGTGAAAAGAGACTAGTAGGAAAGATGACAAAAAGCCAGCTTGACCCTCCACTGAGGTAAGGAAGGAGAACTATTCCACAGTTGCTGCACATGGTGGTTTGTGAAGGCTTCATTACATGACAAAGACATGGCGTGTCATGGCAACAGAGTCCTGGCAGCACATCCCATTTTGCTACAGACATTTCTGCAGCTCTCAGGCATTGCTATTACAGCATCCATAGCCGCTGGGGCGGTGCTGGTTTGGCTTCTAGGAATGTGCGTGCTCAGGCATTGCTCTGCTCAGCTACCAACCCCTCCGCAGGAATACAGGCAAGAGAGGGAACAGCAATTTTTAGCAGTTAATGCAGCAGCCAGCCATGAAAGGCATTTCAGGAGGCTATGGAAAGAGCCTGAGAGCTTGTAGAATTAGTTGGAATATGATAAGGGAGAAATAAGCAATGTGACAATAATAGTAAACAAAGGTAAATGGGACAGCACCCAAATGTGCAGCTTCCGGGACAGAAAAGGCAATTTTCCAGTTCACACCAGTTGAAGAACTGGCTTTTACTCTACCTAAGAGAAGCCTTCAAAGATAGTAAGTCTAAGAGTTAATATAACACTACCAAAATGCACTTAGATTTTAAATGAGAATAGCATTTAATTTTTTTTGATTGTGCAATACCTTTTTTACCTTGAGCCAATATCACCATGTCTTGAACTTTCTTGTACCTATTCAGAGATTGACGAAGCTCTTCTATCTTCCGATCCTAAAATAAAGGAAAGTTGTGACTGTGCTTCTTCCTTCAGCAAATCAAAAATAAGAAACACGAATACTAGATAATTTTCAGTTTGTTTTTGAGACAAAGAAATGGGAATTGCAGATGGGACAGGACCCAGAACTCTTGACAGGCTTTGAAATATCAAAACTTGTATTTAGCAAGAACTATAATCTGGTTAATCACCAGAATGGTCCCAGCCTTGAAAGTGGATTTCAGCTCCCTTGTTAAGTCAAAGGTAGAGTATAATAAATTTGCCATGTACAAAGAAAGGAGTAATCAAAGGATTTAGGGCTTTGGTGATCAAAAGAAAACATCCTACAAAATGCATATGCATATGAATGCACAAAAGCGTACATGATAACAAATAATACTTTACAGAAAGCCCTTTTGAAAATGCAGCCTGGGATACCTCATGGGACTTGTATGGAGCTCTTTAAATTTTCAGAACATGGTGTAATTGAATGACACAACACTGTAAGGACTCTGTGTACATGTGACAGCTGATAAATGCTCAGTTATAGTCCCTTAAAGGCGCTGCAGTGCTTCTGACTATAGTGAATCATTGATTCTTAAAAATTTGAATTTTTAATTGAATTGTGACAAGTTCATATGTGAAGATTTCTTAGAGATTTAACTCAATCTGATGAATAATTACTGAAAAAGTAATGACTTTGCTACCTTCTCTTCATTTGCTGCCATTAGAGACTCTACCGCCTTCTTCATTTTCTGTACCTCTATATCTAGAAACAAAATACAGGTCTTTAAGTCAATTTAAATAAGGCAGTGTAAGGAAATAAGAAAAGCAAAAAACCTAGAAGCAACTCGGTAATATCTGAAAGTAAATTTACAAATTATAAGACAAAATGCAAACCACTTAAATGCTATTTTATATGGAAATACATAAAAGAAAACCCTTTTTCTTCAAAACCTTTTCTTACCCACCCCCCCAGCCTTAGGAAAATGAAAAAGTCAAGAGTAAAACTACTGCTTGACTTTCACTATCTCCTTCTTTCAAATAGTCAAATAATTCTGAAACAAAAAGCCAAAATACAAAATACTACATTTGGAGTGCAATAAAACACATTCTCATTACAACAATCAACAAATACCCCAAATGGCATCTCAAAAACCCACTATACAAAGCAGTAAGATTAATGGATATGATGAAGAAAGCATTGTGCAGTGATGCTTAGTCTTAATTCAGTATGGATGTAGAAATGAGGACAGCGCAATGGAATGATACAAGTATTTGCTGTGATGAGCAGTCATGCTGGAATACATATTGTAGTTCAGACTTGGAAAATATCCCTAATACAAATATCAGTGTTTCGTGCTTCATCTATAATCCTTATTTACAAAGAAGTATAAACACATGGCAACGTGTATGTTCTAACAAGGTTAGATTTTGGAGATATTCTGGACTAGAAATTCAAAAAGAATGGAAATAATCTCCATTTTTGCTAAAACTCTACCTTGCATAAATTAAGTAAACTTTAAATTTTGTTACAAACACAGGCAGGTGGCCAAATTCACAGGCAAGAAAGCATTTTAACTGTTTTTAACTTCTTAAAATTTCTCAGAAAAGTGGGAAGAACATTTTCCTCTTTAATGAAATGCAAGAAGAAGACAAGCTGCGTGGCTGGCTTTTTAGATAAAAGACATTTAGACACATTGGGCTAAAACTGCAACTGATCCAGTTCCAATGATTTTCGCTCAGTTATGCTAACAGAAAATCTGGTTTACTGGATTGCGACCACATTGCATTGAGAGGCAACTGTTTTGTGAGTCCCCAAGAGATCAAATCTCTCTTTGTCTATCAGCTTTTCTTCAGAAAACTTTGTATTTCAGTGTGACATACCCACCTTTATTCTCAAATTTTATTGTAAGTGTAACTAAGGGTTATAGATGACGCAACCTAACAACGTTTGTTAAAGCAGTTTTGCAAACACATGCAGAAAGCTACTCTGGAAAGCACTTCTGAAATGCAAATGCTTGTGGAAAGACACCAGAAACCTTACTTTTATCTTTGAGCTTCTTTCTACAATTTTCATCTGTGCAGGAAAATCCATTGGATTTGAAATTAGCATGAAGGTTATGACATTAGATAACTTTTAACACAATAGTGATACTTAAGGAGTCAAGTATTCCTCACATATTGCAGAAGCACACAGTTCACTGTTTCAACTTGTACTCCCATGGTGCTAATATCCCTACTGATACAAAATAGTCTCACTGCTCTCATACACAACTACCTGTCTCAAGGATTTATTTTTCAACTGTATGTTTTCACTTGTAAGGCCTCTGAAAAGGCTTATGCCAATAGATTACTCTTAAGCTAACACTTTATTGGCAAAAGTCAGCTAAGTGATAATGTATGCATATTTCTTCAGAAAGTACAATTCAGCTAATGGGGCAGATAACCTGTGTTATCTGCAAAGAGCATTACTCCTACATTTGCACCAAGGCAGAAAAATATGGTTCACCACGGCTGAAGATCCTCTGCTGAGCTATACTGAAAACTAAAGCTGAGAACCAGAGGGTAATGGGAGTTATACATACATGGCAGCTCCCAGGAAGAAAAGCCCCATAAATGCAATAAAGCCAGACCCTGTTGACATTAAACATTCTTTAAAAAAAAAAAAAAGGAATCACGTTCAATATGGTCACTTTTAGTGCTCTTATACAGTGGTTTTTAAAACAGATCATCTTATTAAATAAAATGTGATTATCTAGTCTTCTTCCTCAGGTCAGGGGAGGAGACTAATTAACCTCGTGTGGCTTAAAAATTTATGTGCTATTTCAAGCTTAACCAGGATTTAGACTTATCCAGTGCCCACATACAGAACTGGTCCTCCATTTCACCTACTTATGGCTGGGTCCACACTGAATATTTGCTGATACACATCATACTTTGGTTTGCAGTATGGCTTTTCCCCTTCCTTACCAGTAAGGGATGTACAAGTAAAGCACAGCACAGGTATCTACACAAAAAGTTCCCTTCTCAATATAACCTTTTTGGGGAACTTGCTGAAATTATTTTAAGGACTTCTTTGCCAATATAAATGGCACTGAGGCAAGATGCAAGCCACATAAAGCTAGTTTAAAGTT
>NW_010292343.1:32515-37140 GCF_000700745.2 Antrostomus carolinensis | reverse complement strand
GAATACCCACTAAATACTTTAAAAGAAGTAAACACGAAGATAGATAGTATATTAAAATTAAGGCTTTTATATCTTATTTCCTGTACAACCATCCATGGAAACATGACCTTAGATGAGGTGACCAAGGAGGACATGGTGAGAGAGCTTCCATTCTTCTTACCTCTGTCCAGTATTTCGATTCCTTCTCCTTTCAGCTTGCAAACCAATTTTTCTTGCAACCTTTTTACCTCCACTTCCTTCTGCTCTAGTTTGTCTTTCAAAGCTGCCAGTTCATCCTGTAACAGACACAGGTTCACTCAGTGACAGCTTTCACACACATCTGAGATGTTTCCAAAATTCCCCCGTGAAGCACAGTGGATAAGGTCCTCAGCCAGCAGAAATGACCAAGGGCTCCCTGACATTTACACTGGCTGAAAGTACACCCACCAAACTGACTCTGAACATCACAACAGACTGCTGAGTCCGTAAAGGGGTAAAACCAGGGGACATAGGGTCCAAACGGGTCAGTCTCATGTATAACTGAAAAGAGGTTTTACATCTAAATTTAAAAAAGAAAGAATAAAGAAAAAAAAAAAAGCCGTTTTCTTATTTATTTAACCTTGCAGAGACAGAAAAAATGGAGGTGATGAGGCTAAATGCTAAAATTTATGAACACTTATTTTGGATTTTATAGGGCATTTTGCATGTTCAAAGCTGGACAATTATGAAACTGTGCTTACACCAAGCTGAGGACAGTTTCAGAAATAACCATGGCTTCTATGAAAGAAAAAATCAATCACAACACCATCAAGCACATAAACACATACTGGAAAGCAGTTCAGATGAAAATGTGGTATCTCTGCCACAGTTTGGGTTTGCTGATCAAGCATTAGGAAAGGCAGCTTAGAGCTGAGATTCATGGGAATAAGACAGATGGTGTTTGGGGGAGTTGGGGTGTATTAGATAAATGCTGTCAAATTTTAGCTTAGATCTAACCATCTGCACTAGCAAGTGACTGGCACAGATCCATGCATTTAACTTTTAAAAATTTGAGTCAAATCCTACCCAGTTTAGTAACATGTTTCTTTGATGTCTGAGGATACCTTGTGCAACAGCATCATCAAGACAGGACCCTCAGTGCAAACGTACCCACCACTGAAGATTTAATTTGTTCAGTTTGTAAACAAAACAAAACAAGGCAAGACGCATAATTCTGGCATTCAAAGCTTCTAACTGAAGTTTTAAATCCTTAAAGGAATAAACCAAACTAGATTACTGTGGCTTAGGTATATTCCTGAGCTTCAAAAGATCTGTTGCAAATATATAGCGATGTCTGCAACCCAAACTATAGCCCAGACTACAGAATTTCCTGAAATTTGTTCCTGTTTGCTCTAAAGCATCATTAAAAAACAGATCAATCTTAAAATTGTCAAGAAATTTTTCCAGAACTGTGGCTGGGCAATACAATCCTCCAGTGTTCCAACTTAGTACTGAATCTGATGGGATTTCTGCCAGTGTAGGACCCATGCTTCTCCAAAATAAGACCATCTCTTGATCACTTGAGAAGCTGCCCATGGGCAACTAGAGCTGCATGTGTTGTTGAAGTGTATTTCTTCCCCTGAATTAGAAACACGATATGTAAATTTACATGTGGAAGATGGGATAGTATAAAAGAATCACTATTTTCTAGCTAGTTCTCATGAATAAATTTTCTCTAAAAAGGTGAGGAAAAGTTCTGTTTGAATAATGGACAGAAGCTACAAAACAGGCAATCTTACCTTGAATGGGGAATGATTTTAACCCGAGTCTAATTCCATTATGTGTAATCTATGCAAAGTTCACAACACTAAAATCCTGTCCCATCCTATAGAAATGCTGTTCACAAGGAATATCTACATAAAGAGCTTTCCACGTCTAATGGAAAAGGGTGCACTGCATATCAACACACAGCAATTAATGACAGCGCATGACAGCATGATGCAAGACAGACCGCAAAACAGTGGAACATGAAAGATTCAAAACAGGCCCAATGTTACCCAAAAACTACTACACCTTTAGCATCTGGCTTTTTTGCTCCATCCGCTGCTTTTCATACTGCATCTGACCCACCTTGATTTTCATACTAGAAAGTTTGGCCATTAAAGACTGGTAACAGAGACAGAGGAGTGAGAGAAAGATAGAAAAAAGACAAGGCTAAATAGCAAAGAGAAGTTAGACAATTAGAGAAACAGGCTGCTAGAATTACTTAGGTGAATGTTTTCTCCTCAGAAGTAGCTGACTTTTAGCACGTTTAGGAGAAAATAAATGCTCAGCTTTGGTCTCACCTGTGGCACACACTTTAAGTACTGCAACTGGTGCTTCTTGACACATACATGAAACAAGGGTCTAAACAAGTAATAAATTTACTGTTAACAGCCAGCTGCATGATAAGCTATCCTTCATAAAAATCAATGCCCAGATCTGAAAACCATAGCATGAAATTTGAAAATAACCCCTGTTGCTAAGTGAGTACCATGAAACTCTCAGGCCTGAGTGTGCTCAGGATTTTGCAGGGTGCAGGCAAGGACCAGGCAAAAAGAGAGGGAATTTCTAAAGCCTGACTTACACCCATCTCTGCTTCTTCCCCTCAGCCTCACTTACTTTGGTTGTTTTCAGTTTTTTCTCATACTGGAGTCTTTCATTGTCCATTTCTCCCACTCTCAACCGCAATTCATTTATTTCCTGAATCAGATCCTGAGTGAGGGGAAAAACAAGATCAGAAACAATAAAGAAATTCAAGAAACAAAATGAAACAACCCACTGGTAAGACCATAAAAACACAGCAGCAGTAGAAGGCACTCCATACACAAGAACACACCACCCAAATTCATAGCTAAGTCAAGCAATTCAGAGCTTCCTAGATATGCAGGGACTGTATTTCTCCATTTCTACATTACTGCACTGATTGTAAGAAGGCAGAGGACAAAGGGAGACATAAATTGAAGTTGTTCTCCCTGTGCTGAGGGCCAAGAAAGGCCTCCTGCCCCTCTGGCTGCTCGAGTGCTTGGATGTCCACCACGAGTGGGTAATAGAAAACTGTGGCAGCTGTCCTTCAATATGCAGCAGCCACATCCTTGTCTCTCCAGTCCCTCCCACCCCAGGCTCGCCAGCCATCACCTGCTTTTTCAAAATACAAAGTGATTACAATGTAAATCACATTTCTACCACTCAGATGAGCCCCTCTAACTGAGGGCTGAATGGAAGAGCCATCACCGGTTTCCACAAGCACAAAGGCATATCTGTTTAAGCATCAACAGTGCCATTACATCTGAGCTTTGTAAATTCAGCCTGGTTTGGAAGAAACTCTGAGCCACCAACTCACATCTGAGCTCTTCAGGAGAATGGCTTGACCTCCTGGCAAGACCTACCAGGTTTGGAGGTCAGCTCTGAGTGCCACCACATCTACAGCTCCCATCCTGCAGTGGTCAAATGAACCCTGAGTTTGACTGCCCCACCAAGGTGCGAGGAAGGCACTCTTTCTTTAAACCGCCCTGTCCTCTAGATGGGTAAACAGGATCTTAAGTGGCCAGCTACAGTCCTGCAGGAAGCCTAGGGGACAGCCAGGACAGAGTGTCCCTCCATATAAGAGATGACAAACCACAGCTCACTGGGAAAATTATCTTCCTGAGCAGCAGAGGAACACATTACCAGAAAGCTGTGGCTTTTGCACAATTCAAAGATGTCCAGCAAGCTTCTGCCTCATATATATCTCAGTGACCCTTAGTTTATGTATGGATTTGAGTGGAAAAAAGAAAAAAAAAAAAAGGCAGTTTCTCAGCAGCTGCTGTAATGCTGTGTTACCAGGAGACTCTTTAAAAGAGGAGATAAGCTCTTTGAGCACCCTAGAAAATATAAGAGGACTTGAACTGCAGCATAACAGCTTTTAAACCACCAGGTAAGATAGTACGGTACTTAGTTTTGCTTGTCTTCCTACATGGTAAGGCAAATCCTGCCCATGTCAAGCAACACTGTACATTGAGCTAACAACTGCAAGCACAAGTTTTCAGAGCTAATTGTATAATGAACAGAGATTTATAGCCGACATTTAGAGGGTATTCATGGGTACCTAGTAACACCTGCCTTCCAGCCTCACACCCCATTTCTGAGCTTGCAAGCCTCTGACTATTATTTCGTGCCTAACGGATCTGATGGCAAGAGAGCAGCATCTCTATTTCTTTAGCAAGATCCAATGCTCACTACAAGCAAAATTAAAATACAGAACATTTTGATGTTATTAATAATTACTACTGGTAATGTACAACTTCCTGTTTTGGATACGCCTGCAATTCTTCACTGATTCTTCAATGTGTGACCTTTATAAAGCGCTTCACTCTTCAAAGTATAAATGTACATGGATGTCAGTCTGCATGACTACATTAATTGAGTTGTTTCTTATCAACACCAAATGTTCAAGGTCTCTAACAAATCTATGTTCCCAAGTCTGATGGTCAGCTTTGACACTATAACGATTGATTTGTTTGGGGCTCTTCTCTCCTGCAGCTATCATTTTTGCTTTGGCATGATCCAATGTCAAAATATGCTGTGTAGTAATAACTGCTGAGGTTTTTGCCTACTTATTTATCACTTGAGCTACGCAACTTTTAAAA
>NW_010292343.1:0-32473 GCF_000700745.2 Antrostomus carolinensis | reverse complement strand
TTCCTTCCTAGTAGCTAGTGTGGGGCTATGTTTTGGGTTTGTGCTGAAAACAGTGTTGATAGCACAGGGATGTTTTAGTTGTTGCTGAGCAGGGCTCACACACAGTCAAGGACCTGTCAGCTCCTCACCCCACCCCACCAGTGAGGAGGCTGAGGGTGCACAAGAAGCTGGGAGGGGACAGAGCTGGGACAGCTGACCCCAACTGACCAAAGGGATGCTCCATACCATATGGTGTCATGCTCAGCATATAAATCACGGGGAAGAAAAAGGAAGAGGGGACATTTGGAGTGATGTTGTTTGCCTTCCTGAGCAACTGTTACGTGTGATGGAGCCCTGCTGTCCTGGAGATGGCTGAACACCTGCCTGCCCATGGGAAGCAGTGAGTGAATTCCTTGTTTTGCTGTGCCTGCACACATGGCTTTTGCTTTATCTGTTAAACTGTCATCATCACAACCCATGAGTTTTTTCACTTTTACCCTTTCAGTTCTCTCCCCCATCCCGCTAGTGGGGAGTGAGTGAGCAGCTGTGTGGTGCTTATTTGCTGGCCAGGGTTAAACCACAACAGTTATCCATGTTCAAAATACCCCTATCAGGCAAAATGAGTAACAAACCAAAAGTCTTCTCCTTTCATGAAGAATATTGACTTGGAGTAGTGTCAAGATGCACTCACAATGTCACAGAAAACAGAGCAATCTTGCAACCAGAACCCAAGAGTGTAAGATCTTGGAGCAGAAACTAAATTCTTCTGCTTAATGTGTTACAGGCCTCACAGGTAATTGGATCCTTTACCACTGGTAACTGGTCACCAAAAATACTGTAAAATTTCTCAAGGGTTAAATAGAAACAAAGATAAGCCCTAACAGCATGCTTTGCCCCAAAAATATTTTCAATTACTCCCTTGCAAGCACAACATTAACTCATGTCTTAAGTTATTTGCAACACAGTAACTGTAAATGACATTCATCCTCTTCTTTTTTGAGGCAGAGGAGTACCTTAAAGGGTCACCAGGTTCCATATGCAGGCCCTCCTTAGTACAAAAGACATGGCCAAACCTTGCCTAAATGAGCAGAAGAAAAAGAAAAGGCCCAAACAGGGCTATCTCCCCCGTTACTGAACTGCTATTTAACTCCGGGCAAGCTTAGCAGACGCAGAGATTGTCAAAGGCACTGAGGTTCCCTAAGAAATCCTAATCCTCCCAGGGTGTTTCACTTTCTTGCTTGCTGCCCTGAAACATTTACCCTTTTCTTCCACTATTCTCTGTTCAACTGATTTTGACTACAAACCTTTCACAGCAAGGACTACGCCCTGCCCGCTCCTGCAGTAGTCCCAGCAAAGAGATGACAGCATTGTCTGAAACCTGAAGGTGTCCACCATTGTAACCTCTTATGACCCAAAGAGCTTTTGGGACCAGTGTGATGCTTGAGATGTGTATGTCCCCGTGGCACTCAGGGTGTTGTGCAGGTTCATCAGGATCCTAGACCAGACCAAAAACCCATGGAGTTCCCTGGCTGACTTAGATGAATCAGCAGTAAAAGTCACCCACATGGTGGCCAGTGTATGGCACCTGCTTTGTTTGCACTTAATACCTCCTCTTTGGGCACCCATAAATGGGTTAAAATACCTGCCCTGGGTGTAATGCATGTTCCTGTCTTAAAAACCTGCAAAACCGGAAAGAGCCATGAAATGGTCCTCTTCTGATCCACAGTCAGGTCTCTCCATGCAAACATCCAAGACCTGTTCCTTGCATGGATCCATGAATGGAGCTGATAGGGTGGGACATGCAGACTCTAATTGGTCAAAGGCTTTTCCTTCCCTGCTCATGTTACTTGTGCTCTTCATAGCGGGGACAGAGAGGCACAAAAAAGCAATGATAACTTTAAGCTTCAGGGGTCAGAGGCTTCCTTACTGGCACTGGAAACACAAACCATATTCGTCATTTTGCTCCACTCAGAAATTCATCTGCACAAAGGAAACTGGTGGTGTTTAAATTATGAAGAATTCCCCATGAGTGAGCCAGTTTGCCCTCTGGCTGTGGCTTCGAAGACCATGTCTGGATATGGACTCCTCCCTAAATAAACTCCCTTGTACGATATTACTCAGACCACCCATGCTCCTTAAGGAAAATAATACTGGTGTCTGCTGAGAAAGTGGAAAGACTGGAATGGTTTAAAGAACAGAACAATTATAAATCTCTATTAAGTATACAATTAGCTTTGGAAAAGCTGTGTATTTATGAACCCCTAGACAATAAAGTCCTAGAGCACAAAGGAAAAAAAGCTTACAGATCTAGTGAAGCATCTGTTTAGAGAATGAATGGTGAATATGAGAAACCTACCAAGCTGGAATGGGAAGGTGCAATGACAGACACAAGTCAAAACTGGATAATATGAAGGATTTAATCTGAATGGTAATTCTGTAGGAGACAGTAGCTCCACAAAAGTTGTTTTAAGATGTCAATGTTGTTTATTTTCTCTTTTCACTTTCTTTTTCCTAAATAAAAACAGAAGCAATATTCATAGTTTTCCTTTCCCAGTTTGGGTATGAAATTTCTTCAATTTTTAACACTGCATGTAAACATCATGATGTGTTTTACAGTAGAACATTTTAAATATCAATTTAAATACTCAGCTCTGCTGAAATAATTGATCATCTACTACTTTAAGTAGGAATATAATTAGATCAACACTGAGTAAAATATCATGTACTTCTGAATAAATACTGCCTCCAGAATGCCTGTTAGAGATTTTGTATGGCCGAGACCCTTAAAACTAATTAGCCATTAATTTTTCCACTGAACAAAATGGAAATTAAGACACAATATCCCTTTCAGTGTCTAAGCCTAAGCCTTTTCACAGCTATAAAGTGTTGAAACAAAGAAGAAACAACATAATTTCTAAAACACTAAACTACATGATTCTGTTTTTCAAAGGGAGGGAGTAACATTTTAGTAACAGTTCATTAGTTCTGGCATAAATATCCAGGATACAAATTTATATAGCCCCTAATTATGGTAATTACCTTTAAAATGTAATTTTGGTTATCTTATTTTTATCAAAGACACTGAGCGAATTTCAAGGTATTTCAAAGAAAAAGGTCTTCAGAGCTGCCATGCAGGTAAGCTGCTTCCACAGAGCCTACAGAGCTGCAGTGCATGTTAGGGTCCCCACGCTGTAACCACTTTTCTGGGAAGAGAGGTAGCTCCATGTCTGCCTTCTTGGTATGCTGAGTTATGCTATTAAGTTATGGAGAGACTGCAGTTCAGGGGGAAAAACAAAGGAAGGGGAGTACAGGAAAGCTCAGCAATGAATCACATTCAATAAAAATAAAGATAGAAAGAGAGGAATCACTCAAAGCCTAATCACTTTTGTTACCTGTTTTGGAAAGCACAAGAAACCACAGGGTATTTATAAATGGAGATGTGGTGGAATCCAGTTCTGAAAGCACCTGCTCCTTGCAATTATTTGGACCAAACCTTGCCTCCCCAAAGCCATTTATTGCTGATGTCAACTCATTTATCATTTGGGCTGCTTATGATAGGTGAGGAGAGTTATTTGCTGTACACTGTAATTCATGAAAGAGCTGAGCATTGTGTGGGCAGAGAGACCTCACGGGAGCTGTGAAAGCAGCCAGCTCAAACACATCTCCTGTGGATCAGAAGTTCTTCAACGATTCCCTCCGCTTTTCCCCCTGCCAATTTCTCTAGCATTGCCGTGCACAGTACTTGCACGAACTGCAAAATCAGCTGCTTTTAAGGCAATGCTGTGATCCTTCACATAACACCTGGTGTTACTCTAGCAGAGGAGTTCCTCCAAACTAGAGGAGAAGGTAATGGGAGGCAACATGAATCCAACCCACAGCTTGGCTACACCCGGATATGCTACGCTGCAGGAAGGGACGCTGCTATTGCTATGTAAATCATCACCACCTTTCAAATCTGAACATGATTCAAGTCATTAGTTTTCAACCTGTGGACTCCTTTGGGTCTGTGGATTACTTCAGAAAGGTCCAAAGAAAGTAATTCAAAAGCAAGGCTCACTTTTGCTGTTATATTTGCAACACAAGTGAGGAACAACTCTTCTCTGGAAAATATGTAGGAAACTGGAAGGGAATTGGTAAATCACAGTGATTGAAGTGGAAAGGGCAAATTTTGTCTCCTGTGACGACATTATATCTTCTTTCCTTCTAGAAATGAATGACATCTGGAACATCCACAATACAAACTTCTGACATTTCAGCTCGTTTATGAACCCAGAATTGGAAATTTTGTTCTGCTTCCTAGGCAGACTCCAAGGTATTTCTGATATTGGGTACGTCACCCTGGCAGCAAAGCTCAGTCTGACTTTTGAGTTTCCAGGAAAAATTGCATATGCCCACTTGCTTTGAGGCTTTCTGGCTTAAAACACGAGCAAGGTTCAGCTACACAGATCTGTGGTGCACAGAGGGCAAATGCCTCAGGAGAGCGCTGCCAGAGGTGGCAGCTCCGCCTGGCACTGCACACCACTGGGCTTGGAGACAGCTGAGATGAGTGTCTGCTGGCCTCTCAGTCCTGGGCTTCTGTAAGGCTGGGGTTTGAAGTGAGGCTTCAAAATGCCCTGACACTGAGTCACTTCATTCTCTCTGTTATCAAAACCAAAAGTTATGTCTTTTAGCGTGCTGTGTCTTTGCATGCACATGCTTTTCATATCTGCAGTGGGTTTAAGCGCTTGCCTCAGACAGACCTTACTAAGAACACAACAGTTTCAAGTTGGGACAGGAGAGAGCAGTGTGTTCATGACTGTATTTAAATCGATCCTAAATACTATCTCTCCTGAGATCTGATGGCAAGAATCAAAAACTGGTTTTGGAAATCTTTCTTTTTTTATAAAACCAGAGTTTACCAAAGAGGACACTTTTTATTTTAAGAGATACAAGTTTTAACCTTAAAGATGAGTTCCCTTCTTGCCTGGAAAAATAAATAAATAGATAAAGAAATAAATAAAATTCTCTGGAAATTTTCAGGTAATGTGAAGCCACACACAGCTTTCACAATTTATTCAGTTGGGTTGTACTCACCTCTGTGTCTCTGAACCTGTCCTCAAAGTCCAATCTATCCTTCTCTACAGATGTAAGCTTTAACTTCAGAGTGGAAATCTCTGCCATAAGATCCAGCTTTTGAGTTTCAAGGGATGTTCTGCTTAAAAGCTCCTGATTCAAGATAAAGAGGAAAAGTACAGAATTATTCACCCAAGAGGAAGAAATCAGTAATTTATTTCTACAGGTAAAGGCTGTTTTCATGAGGAAAAGCATCACTCTCTTCCTTGTGCTATTCGAAGCCCTGAGATAGAGCTATTTACCCATCTGACAGACTCCAGGCACCTAGGATGCATCTGAGATCATGGGAGCATTATGACAGGTTGGCTGCTAGGATGAGGAAAAAAAAGCTTGTCTGTCATCACAGTTGCTCTGGGCAGCAAGGAGCTTTGAGAGGAATCCACCCATCCTGCCAGAGGCTTTTATCCAAGTCTCTTTCAAGTTCAGTGGGGAAAGGCTCAAAAAAGAGCAGAACTGCATTCCCACAGTGTAAAGCAGCACTGACATTAGTAAGCACAAAGACTTTAAAGCAAATATGGTAGAAAACTACCACCCAGTTAAGAGACATCAAGTGGTGCAACACCTTGAAGTGCAATGCTCGCACTGAAGCAAAATGTAATTCGTTAAGACAGAATGAAGACAGAGAGCAAGATAGACACAGGGCTGTGAAATACCTGCTGCAGCATCTCTTCCGTGGCATTCAGCTTCTCCCGGTGCTCCTCTAGACAGAACTCCAGATCTCGAATCTTTTCTCCCTGGGCCTCCACCTGGTCTGTAAGCACACTTACCTGCACAGTGGAGAAAAAGGGATGCACATTTAGTACCTTGCACCCATGCCGTATGTGTCACCTGAAGAACTGTATGTGAGTAACAGTGATGGATGGGCCAAAGAGTCAATACGACCATACAGGGGGGAAGGAGGAGTAGCAGAGCTCTGCAGTGGACACAACACGTGGCAAAGGTGACAGGAGAGGAGGAAAAGGTCTCCTCTCATGCTTACTGGGACTTCAGCCAAAGTTCTGATGGACACACTGCAATTCTGCACCTGCCCTCCCAACTTGTCCTGAAAATTTTCACAAGGGGTGTCTGCTACATTTTATAGCCATACCTTTGCTGTGACAATACATTAACTAAAACCCACTAGCTCCCACCTTAACAACCACATAGCTAAACCTCACTGCATATAATTCATTCTCCTTTCCAAGTGATTGCACACAATGTACCATAGCATACAGCTTCTTCTTTTCAGAACAATAAAAGCAAAGGAGGTTAAAACACACGAGCCGAGGCTACATGAGACCAAGACAACACCTTTGACACCGTAGACCAATTCCCATTTTGCCTTTTCTGAATGAAGTTTTTGTTTTAAACAGGCTCTTTCAAGGAAATGTGTAGTACTGCTGGGAATGAGGGCAAGTTGCTTAAGAGCAGCGCTCAGCATTGTGACAACCCCTAGGCCAGGTCTGCATCAGGGTATATAGCAGGATGCCTGTACAGACCAAGGGGTGCCAGGTAGTTCCAAATCTGGCAGCAAGAACAAGCCAGCTGGCAAGCGCACCCTGGGCTGACCCAGTCCAGCCCAGCAGCAGGTGAGCAGGACCTTTGAGGAGCTGCTTGTCCCCTTTCGCTCGTTGACCAGTCCCACAGCTTTTGTGACCTTTCATGAGGACAGGACATCTGTTACCTGACGCAGACAGCATGTGAATGGTCATGCAAAACGGTGATCTTAAGGATACACATGAACTAAGAAGGTGGTCGGTCTGCAGACCTGCTCAGCTAACAAGATTCAAAAAGAGATCAGATACACAGAAAGAAAGGCCTTTGGATTCTTCCTGCAGTCTAAATTCATACCTGTCCTTGATCTGGGTTAACTCTGAGGTATCAGCAAGCCTTCTGAACGCTGTCCAAGACAGCATAACTGCAAATAAATCCTCAGTGGTTTTATCACATACTATCAAAAAGTCTTATGAATGTAAAAGTAGAAAAAAATAATTTAGGTGACTACTCACTTGCAGAACAAGAGATTCCTTATCATTTTCCAGACGAGCCAGCCTTTCTTGATACACATCTCCATTCCCAGATATGTGTCCATTAGTCTGAAAAAGACGGCAAATATTGCACAGTCAGCTATTGTACCGTAAGTGTCAGTCAATGTTATTAACACACTTAAAGAGTATTTTTAGCTGCACAGTTCAAGAACAGATTTAAAGTATTCTCCAGCCCCAAAAGGTTACAAAATCAAAGAAAGGATACACAACCACGATTCAGGACAAGAATTGTTCAGTGACTTAAAGACGAGAAAGGAAGAACCTTCTGGTGACCTAATTCTGAAAAATTCACTTACTGCACATTCAGCATTTTGTTAACAAAATTTGTGCTCAGTGATGTACCATGCTAAGCCATACTTGCAAAGAGACAAATACCCTGAGACATTCACCAAGTGAAAAAAAATCAGCATACAATCTACAAGATGTGCATTACGCTTCTTGCAAGACAAACAATTTTTTCTAAAACACATAGTAAGAGACATCCTTTTATATCAGGCACATTTTACTGGGTATGGGTGAATGTCTGCACTCTAAACACATCTCTTTGCAAAGCTGCCTGAGGCTAAAGAGAAACAAGAATACATGTTAATGCTATCAGAGTTCAGAGAATCAGCAACTTTCTTCATAATAACTTCAATGCTCTTGAACGGTGAGAAAGATTTTACTCTACCCATATTCAAAGCTGTCTCAAAGCACTTTGTGATGGATGCCACAATCAGATCTCAGCTCAAAAAAGAAATTCTTGTTCCCATCACTGCATAAATTGCTTGGAGGAGTCTGAGAAGCTGCTCTGAAATCCAGCGTGCTCAGCAGAGACTCCCACTGATGCTGAGGGGCCTTGATTTCTTTCTGAATATCTGATGAAAAGAAACCAGGCGACTGATCCTCATGCCCCGGTGAGACTGCAGCACAACCCTGCTTTGAGAGGCCACCACCACTTAGGAGCTGCAAGCCTTGGGCTCCTGCTTTGAATCTCCCTTTCACCAGCTCATCCCCCCTGATTGCAGAGGATGCCTCAGGAAACCTGCTGGTTTCCTTCTTTTCTAAACTTCTCTTCTAAATTACATGTCTGACCTTGGGTGGTGGGAGAAACTGCTTCATTTGAAACTGAAAGAATAGAACTCCCACCAGCACAAGACTAGACACAAAGCAAACAGGAGGGGGTAAAAAGTATTTGACCTCACCTTAGTGCTCTCAGGAAATCAGGCTGTGTCCTGGTAGTTTTTAACTCAGCGTGCAGTAGCAAATGTGTCTCCCAAGCACACATGTATAACTTTTACAAGGTGACCATCATACTTCCCCTGAAATCACCAGAGCTACAGCAGACTAAGAAAGGATGCTCTCTAGTAATTTGTACCAATATCTCATATCCTAATGATACCCTGAATCCGAGTTATTTAGCAGTAAATTAGTAGTCCTTCTGACCATCCAGACACAAAGCACCAAGGTAGAAGTAATCTAAACTTCTGAGTTTGCCCTGTTTTTCCCCTGACCTCTACCAGAGTCTAGCTCATGCCATAGGATTTCCATTCAAGATCAGCGAGATCTTCAGTTCTGTAATGCTTTAAATTTAGGTGAAAAAAGCCAAAGAGTTTCCAAAATAAACTTGTTAAATGCTCACCTAGCAGATTACACTTTTAAATTTCGCAACTTGACTTGTAGGTGAAACACAAACCCGAGGTTTTTGCATACTTTTGCTATTCTGTAGCTCCCTTCTCATTTAAAGTCCTTCAGTACATCTCAGGCACTTACTCAGCCTCTGTAAGAACAGTATATGTATTTTGTAATATACAACACATTTATCAGTCCAGTGTGTGTGTGATGCAGGAAAGTGATATTTATCCCCCATTACAAGCAAAGACACCCCTCCATCCTGTTGAGGCTAAACATGAAAGTCCTTGTCAAAGCACAGACACAGCTCCCTGCCTCCCAACCACCACCTCAGTGCCCTAACCACTGAACCTCCTGATACCTCTGGTCAGTGTAACCAGACACAAATTAACTAAAACCAAAGACTGTGTGAAGAAAATGCAGGGAGGTTAAGTACTGGCTTCACGCTATGATGAAAATGTCTTTACGATGCTGTGAAAACCGAAGAGGTGTTAAAGCAGAATGTTAGTCATTGTGCATAGCATCTTGCCAAGACACCTTTGTTGTTAAACTCTGTTCACATTTCTCAAAAAAATGTTTTACTTGGCACATCATACTTGGCTTTAAAACAGGAGAATTGAGAGAGTGACAGTTCAGGCTGTAGCTGCACATTGCCATAAGAAAGAAGGAGGAGGTGATGGGAACCCCAAAGAGGACTGGAGTAAAGGTTATTCTCCCACAAAACCAAATACAAAGATGTCTTTGCTGGCTTTTGCCAGAAATATTTTGTATTACCTGTGTAAAAACAGACCTCCCGTAGTACACCAAAACCAGGAAACTTTGTATACAACCCAACAGTAGTTTGCTTTTTCCCTGAAACGTTGTAACTTCTGCATAACATATGGGACTAACTCTACATTTTAGGTATGAAAGGGCAAGAAAGTAACTGACTTTGTTTTCAGTGGGGAAAAAGATGCTGGAGAAAGGATGACACAGGCCATGGCAACTATTTCACAGAGCAGCAGCCCCAGCACCTCCTACAGTGGTGCAGAGGGACCAGCAGGTACTGGCCACACGATGCCTTCCTGCTCTCTCCTCTGCGCTGTCTTCAAAGGTAAGAAGTTGATTCCTGACATGATTTTCTTCCCAAAGAGATGAGGAAGGAAGAGAGGAGATGAAACACATGTAAAGAATAATAGGGTAATGATGGCAGTGGGCAGGACTGAAGAGAAATGGAGGGGGAAGTAGCCCAAACACTGGATATGAGAAACTAGTGCATCAGGAGATGGGGTGGAGGGAGCCCCACCAGGCAGGAGCAGGCTGCAGGGAGGTCTGAAAGATGCCAGGAGACCTGGTGTGTGCAAAACCCAGGTGAGCAACACTCAGTGTGTACTTCAGGAGGAGTTTCTCTCCACCTGAGGATCCGCAGCCTTCACTGGGACTGAGCCTGGCAACTACTCGCCCTGCAAAGCAATGGCTCCGCTGTTAAAAAAAAAAAATAAATAAAAGAAGAAAAAAGAAAAGTAAATATCTGATTCAGCAACTGCCAGCGTATTTGGGGCACTTGGTAGTTCTGGGTCAAATTCTATCACCAAAGTTGATACAGGATTAACATAGCTGTGTAAAATGAGCTTTGCCATTTTCCAAAGGTCACTCTTTTTCACCAGCAACTTATGAATCTATCTTCAATTAAGAGTTAGACTTTGCATGTGTTTTCAATTTAGGGATTAACTGCAAAACACTGTATGGGAAGAGAATGCAGATTTACCAATACCGATTTTAATCTTAAAAACAAAAGAACATTTGTCATGATGCCACTGAGGCTTCGCAGAAGTTTAAGGTTAAGCATTTACTTAAAATGCCTTATAAGATCAGACTCAGTGCACTTTAAAACTCTGCAAGATCAATCCGTGGCTAATCTGTTAAAAACGTGTATAAGCTTTGTCTGCAATCATGTAAGTGTAAAAATCCACACTGCTCTGGAGGGAATTATTCCTGTAATAAGTAGATGCACCACCAAACTTTCACAGCTTGCCTGCCCTCAGTCTTTAATCTCTTTTCCCTGGAAGTGAGTTAGCATTCCAAACCACAGTAAAGTTTTTAATAGCTGCTGTTTTAAAACTCCTAATAAAAAAACAACCAAAGAACAAAAAAAATTCCTTTCAATTGCTGAATTCTCCTTTCAAAAATAAAACTAATTTTTAGCTTACTGCAGCTGATACCCTAATTTCCCTTCATTTTCTCTTCTGCTTTCGAGACAAAATAAGTAGCACAAATCACACTGTTCTTGCCGGAGACGCAATTTTATTTGTATAGAAGGAGCTGCCACTCCACAGTATTATTTTCTTGTACAGCAGATTGCACTGACTGTTTTGACCACCATGGTCCAGCCAACAGTTGGGCAAGTGAGCTTTCCATGACATCTCTTTCCTGACCATCTGGAGTTAAATTAGAGCTCATCAACATGCTTACGTTGTTCAGATCATTATAATACATATTCCTTCTGCTTAGTTAAGCACAGCTATTGCTGTTCTGCTTGTTCACTCAGTTCTAGCAATACCCCTGCAAGGGGGCTCCTCCAGCCTCAGCTACCTCAACATCACCTGGTGTGCCCCGGGCAGAGCCTCCAGGTTTTCCAAGCACAGTATTCACCACCATTTCCCCAGCGATACAGAGCTTTACCCTCTGTAAGTATCGACTCCATCCCAGATTCATACTGGTCAAATCTGAATACAATCCATACCAGTATTTAACCAGTTTGTGTGGGAATCCACCGCAGCCCTCCCAAACCAGCATCTACATTTCACACCCCCCTACTCATGGCTCTGAGTATTTGCAGGCTGCTCCACATGCTCCGGCAGCAGGCAGACAGACCTGCTGCTAAGCTTCTCCTAAAGTTTACAGATTAGCTCCTCCTTACAGCACGAGCAGAGGAAAAAAACCTGCAAACCCACCCCAAAAACCCCTCTGCATTATATTTTAAAGCTTCACTACAATAAAAGTGAATTCTGAAAGAAAACCATCTTAAGACAGACTTTCACTCTGAGGAGTTTACCTGAAACATTTTCTAAATATAAATAACACAGCTGTTGAAGAGGGAAGATGCAACCGTTTCAAAATATTCAGTTTCTTCAACAGCAGCTCAGCTGGTATCTGATACAAGACAAAGACGAAAAGCTTATTCCCCACCAGTGTTGCCCAGCTATGTCTTGTCCCTTGCAGAAATGTAAAAGCCAGAACAAACACAGATAGCCTTACCTTATTTAGCCAGACACAGTGTCCGTGAATGTCCCAGCTATACTCCATGCTGGTCATGGCTATCTTCATGCATTTAAGGACGTGAGTGACTGTGGCAGGCAGCTGAGGCTGAGCTGCAGCCCCAGCACTGCAGGCGCCCGCTGTGCCGAGCGGTGCCGTCAGGGCTCCTCTGAACCGAGACAGAGAGGTTAAGTGACCGAGAGGTTAAGTGACGGCAGGTTTCCTCGCCTAACCAAGGATGGAGACGAATGTAGCAGCAGAGGCAGGGATGTGGGAAGTGGAGTCGAGAAGCAGCAGCGCTCCTCAGGCGGAGCAAGCAGCTCCTCTGGGGAATTAACACATCAAAGCCCGGGAAGATCAACCTTCCTTCCCACCTGAGCTCGCCACCTGACGGGATCCCAACATAAAATGACCAGGCAGCAAGGCAGAGGAGGGTGCAGGCAGGGGGGCACAGAGCTCTGTAACCCTGGCCAGGAGAAGGGCAGCCCCACACAGGTGGCAGCTGGCCATCTCCACCCTCACTCCTCACTGAACAGCGCAACCCACTCCTCTGCACCCTCCCAGCCCTGCAGAAATCATCCAACCCAAAAACACAGGAGAAAAGAGCGATTCCACTTCCTTTACCAGACTACAAGATAAACAGAAGGGAATTTTCTTTCCTTGATGGGCTATTAATTGTAAAAGCTGGAAGAATACATGTAATTCACTTGTAGGGGCCAAGAAAAAGAGGAAGGAAGAAGTTGACTCAACTGTCCCAGGTCTCACAAGTGATTTGTCCCAAGTTTATGTCATACTTAAGAATGATGTAAAATGCAACAGTAACAACCCCTGTCCTCACATTTAAGTTTCAATTTACTCAGTAACAGCAGCAGTATAACAAACCCTTAGTATTTTTGACCACTAAGCCTAGCTCCAGGAGTCCTGTAATAATCTCAAAACCCACAGCTTTTATTATTAAAAAGAAACATGTACAACTACCATTGATAGATAAAAATCTCAAAAACATGAATACTGAATAACGCAGAACAAAAGAGTGGAGCAGAAACTGTGTTTTTCAAGCCAGACTGATGCATTTTGGATTGAGAATGGTGATTTTCGATGGCTCTGCCATTGGGGCTGCCCCTACACTCCAGCACAGGACTGCACGGGCTGTTCTCACTGCCAGTGAACTCATCCACAATGCATGAAGGTGTCACATCCAGACATGCTACAAATGAGCCTGTATTATCTTCCAGTGTTAAAAACAAACCAGTCTGGATGACCCCCTTTAGCAAGAAGCAAGGTCCTGTGTTTCAAGAACTCTGAGAGGTAGATGTCTCACAGACAAAAAGTATTGCCGGGAGGCAGTTTATGATCACAGGCTGAAATGGTATCACAAGGCTCTTTTTACATTGTGACTTCAGGAGGGATCTCAAAGAAGTGTTTGGTGGTGAACCTATGTGCCACACATTACCATAGGACCTTTCGATAACTAAACTCAACATAAGCAGAAGCTGAGCCAAATGAATGCACTGTACGCCCACACTAAGACAATCAAACAACCAACTTTGGTTTGAAGACAAGATTTTTCCATGAATAAGAAATATGAGATGATTTCTGGCTAAACAAACCTCTTCCTCCACTTGGGAATCACCCTGTTGTCCAAACAGGCAAACACATCTGTAAGATTACAAGCTATGTTTATCCAGCCAGGAAAATTTCTCTCTGAAATCTAATATCCCCTCATTTAACTCTCACTACTCCCAGTCACCCTCTGGAAGAACCAACTTGTTGAAGAAGTGTCAAAATCTGAGGCTTGTCTGTGAGACAACAGATCTGCTATTCTTTTTTTCAGCAGAAAGCCTCTGGATAAAAAAAGCCACTATCGGTACCACAGCTCAAATTAACTATCATTTTCAGAGATGCTGAAAGTGTTCTTCAAGAAACCTTTGGAGGAAACAAATTTTGTTTTGCTTTAATCTTCTTACAGTCAACTTCAAAAATTAATTTTTCTGAAGTGAAAAAAAAAAAAAAAAAAATATATATATATATTCAAATTCACAAAGTCACTTCCAAAGCTAAAACCACAGTTGCACTTGCTGTGGATTTTAAAGAAAAAGTATTATACTGACTATTTTGTTCCAGGGAGCATGTCCTTTAAATAGGAGAGATACATAACAGTAGCTGCATACACAAGTTCAGACCAGGAGCTTGGGGAACCTGGCTCTGAGATGTGGGAAGGGACTGTCCACCCACTTCTACCCTTCACTCTCCTTCTTAACAAGACACAGCTGGTTTCCTCTTTCTGGGAAAGCTGTTGCATAAGATGCATTTAAAAAAAAATAACCCAACAACAACAACAAACCACTATAAAGAAAAATAATAACCAGAAAGAAGACTGTCTCTTGTTTGTTTCAACTGAAGAAAAACTGGAGCAGCATTCATGACTGAGAGTATTCTGAGAACTACTATTCAAGAGACAGATCTATCAACTTCCAGCTGGCACAACGGGGCTGCCTTGTCTTGCAAAAGGCAAAGTTTCATTTAAAATGGTCTTGTAACTGGTGATGATGTTACAGATTACTTGCATGCTGTCTATATTCAAGCCAGAAGCTCCATTTTCACAAAGTACAGCACATGTTTTATTAAAGCACACATCAGAATATATTAAACATTTCTGTTGATCAGGAGAGATCTGAAAAAACTCCAAAGCTTTGGAATAGTTATGACGTGGCTATGGATTTCAGGCCTGGTCCACAGTGAAAGCACGCAGTCCCAACACGTCAGAGCTTAGAAAAGGCCTCGGTTCCTTTCCTTCTGAACAAATGGTCTCATTTGTAACTGTAACCACAACATTCACCTGCCATCTGCTTGCACACGGAGACATGAGCAGGGTTTCAGCAACACAAGAGATTGGATTTGAGTTGTAGACAGAGAATTAGTAATGATGTTATAGTTAAACTGGTTTATTCGTTCAGCACAGATCTGTATTTTCAACTTCTCTGAACTCCCCTTGGGGACCATTTGATGGCTGCTCTTGGAAAAGCTCTGCCAGATGTCCGGGCACCGTACGTGCGCTCTGGTGTCACATGGCCATCTGGTATCCACCAGTTAAAAACAATCAGCATGAGGAGTTTTAACTCTTTGGTCCTTTTTGAGTGCTTGCATAGACTTCTCCAACACACTGAGAGGAGAAGGAAGGAAGTGGTCACTAAGTAGCGATACAGGGACATGGGACAACCAATTCTCATACGGTAAACATGAATGCTCTGCCCCGTTTTACAGAGACGAGCAACTTCAGGAGACTGCTGTCAGACTCTTTTCCCAGGGCACCAGCAGTTTCTCTGCAGGGGCCAGGAGAGGATTTTTCTCTTGTGACACACTGTTTGGCAGCAGGGAACACTATATCCTTTTTTCCTCTGAGACACGAGACTGGCTTAGAGCTTTGGATGGGATGTCACACACCAGTTCTAGCAGCTTTGACTAGCCTGCTGGATGCAACTTCTTCATGTGTGGAAGATTAAACGGATTTCAAACCAAGGAGGTGTCTTCCCTTCCTCGGTAAGGATGGGCACAGTTGCAGAAAGCTCTCCTGCAAATCATCCGGGCACTTCACTTAAGACCTTCCTGCTCAGACAGGGACCAGTGACACTGGTGACACCTGGAAATCCCATACCTGTACTCCAGTACAAACTGTAACGTTCAGTCTTTCCTGCTAGGGGCTTTAAGGATGCCAGACAGTACAGGGGAGACTCATACAGTACAGACTGAGGAGAAGCATAGATGAAATAGCTATTTTCTGTCATCTTTTGTACACACAAACCCTGGACATCTTTTCCAGTGCTCAGGAGGGACTAAGCTGAACGGCACAACAGAGCCCTTCCTCTCCCAGATTCAGCTCATGACCACAATGGGCTGAATTACCGACTCACTGCCATGCCGTGATCCACACCAGGCAGGTCTGAAGGACCTTGTGCCAGATCTTAACAGCCAGGCATCCCTAAATCACACATTTGCCACCACAAGGGGCAATAACTGGATTCACCTCATTAATCTCAACAGACACTACAGCCTCCAGCCACACTGCTGGGTCCCTTTACTCCAGAATAACATGGTGGATCAGCATCACTAAGCATGGACTACTGATGTCTATGCACACCATGGGGAGAAGTTAATTTTCCAAGTCTGTTTATCTGGCATATGAACATTTTTTTATTTATAAAGACTGTACTTGCATGAAAGCTTGGTTTCTGCCCTGCACAGAGCAGACTAATTACACTGATGTTCACTGCTGTACGTTACAGAGGGAGGAAATGCTGATGTTAGCAGGAACACTGCGTGTTTTAAAGATTCAACTTGAATGTCACTCCCATCTCCTCCTGATCTCAGCATTGGCTGCCACACTTTGACAGTGGGGGTGAGATCCAAATTCCACTGGAGGCAGTGGGAAAGCTCCCATGTGCTTCATTAAGTTTTGAGTGTTCTCAAATGAGTAGTTCAAAGCAAAGAACTAAAAAAAAACCAACCCAAAACTCTCCCCTCAAAGTGTTCCACAAGAGCTAGTAAGTGAGCCCAGCCGTGGCTGTACTAGCCCAGGTCCCCATCTCTTCCTGCAGTGCTGCACACAGCCTGTGTGCCACTTGATGGCACATCCAGTGCCACTCAATGGCACATCCAGTGCCAGCTGCAGCTCCACGCCTGGCCCGTGCTCCCGTGGCAAACACAGTCCTGCACCCATCACTGTGGGCTGTGGCATCATGTGCTGCAGCTCAGCACCAAAATAAATCCGTGTATTGAGATAAAACCACTTTTTTGCAAGATCAGCCGTGGATCCAGGGTGACTGAACTCATTCCACGGGAGGGTGTGATGCCCCTCCCAGGAAGGTGACAGCGGCTTCCCATCCTGACAGCAGCAATGCATCGGGTGCAACACAGAGCCACCACAGTGGCATGTCCTGCATCAGACCCAGTCTTCGTCACATCTGGCAACCCCATTTCAGAAGCAAAGTGTTACCTTGGCCAATGCCAAAAGCATGTCAAATGGGAAGAATCTTGACGCTGTTGTAATACAGATTTGGAAAAATCTGCGAAGCGCACACCTGCTGCTGCTGTCATTGTTACAGCTACAGGCTGACTCAAGCCCTGAAGCACCACCTCCAGAAGTAAGTCGACTTCCACTGCTGTGCTTCCCTAAAACCTGTGCACACCCACACTAACACAAAGCAAACCCTGTCACAAACCTTGAGCACAAGGATCCCTATTTGGTCCTGCTAGGAAGTCACCAGTCACAGGGCACCTGGAGACAAAACCAGGGGGTCCTTTGAAAATGATGCCATGGAACTCACCTTCTGATAAGCACAACATTTTATTTCCCAGCATAGTCTTCAGGTAGCCTCTACTTGAGCAATTTTTTTATTTTTTTTTTTTAATGGAGGGCAGAGTAAAGAATGGTCTTATCAGCTGTAAGTTGGTGTACTTTTAAAGCAAGTGTGACAAAAACTGGCAGATTCACAAACACAGAAAATACAAATTTGGGTTGATTCCCAGGTTTAAAGGGATGCTGAGCTTCCACCACTCACTTCTATTATAAACCAGGTAATGAAGCTCAGTAATAACACTGGTTGTAGTAGAAAATATGCTATCAAAAATGCTTTTCAGCAAAAAGTTTGTATTGAAAACACCTTTTTTAACCCTCCATTTAAGTGTCTGATTCCCATACAAGTGTCTTACACAAACCTCCGAGATGAAACTCCAATTACCGAAAATTGTTTGCTCCCCAAAATGAGGCATGGTGGTACAACAAAAAACCACACAGGCCAACCCACTTGCGCAAAGTATTTGAGCTACAGCTTTTCCGAGGCTGCACAGCAGCATCTCCAAACCAGAATCTTTTCTGTTTGGTTCTTTGAAACCTGCTCTAAAAGTTTTAAATGCCCTGCACAAAACAGAGCCCTGCTGCCTGAGTCGGTCTAGCTAACACACAAAACGAGCGCGTTACAGGTAAAACAAGGCGAGACTGTACCATTTGACTCTGGAGCCACTCAATCAGAGCCTCTGCCGTCGAGTCCGGGACCTGGCAGCGCAGCCCTTCTCTCTCATCAGCTTCCATCATCTCCAGTAAGCCCCGCAAGTCCTCCACCAGATGCAGCGCCCGCAGGCCCCCCATAAATGGGGAGGTGGGGGACTGGCAGTCGAAGATGCCATTGGAGTACTCCAGCGCCTTGGAACCTGGAGGGAGCAACATTGCATGGGGTCAGGCACGAGGCAAGCAGGTCAGACACTCAGCAAGACTGAGAAATGCTCAGGTGGCATGCACTCCCTGCACACATTTATCTGAACCAAACTCAGTGCTGGTGCAGGATTCTGCCCGTGCCACGTGGCAATCTGAAGATGAGCAAGCCCTTGCGGGCATGCTATGTGGACGGCAGCTCCAGCAGGAAGGAGGTGGGCTGATCCGACAGAGAACACGTACGCCACAACTGTGCCCATGGGTTCAAGGCACAGGCTGGGCTCCTGCTCCCCAGGATGTACTGGAGGTTGAAAGTCCTGTGGGGGGAACAGGCTCTGCTAACGGTTTGAGTCACCCTGTAGGGACTGCATGACCCAAGTCAGACTCTGATGGTGTCCAGAGGAAATCGTGCTCTGCATTTTTCACATAGACATATGTTATGCTGCTCCAAGGCACTGGAAATATTTTAAAAGAATAAAGAAAAATATGAAGACAAATAAAAAAACTAAATCACTTCTCCAAGAGAATAAGTTTTAAACCCAACAGTTTGACATGGTTGCACTGATATTTGAATGCTAATAAAGAGAAAAATCTCTTATTTGCATAAACTCACAGTATGTATATTCAACCTACATTAAAAGTTGCTATATATTAAGGAAGGAAACCATAAATTCAGGATTAAGTTTGGTTTAAGTCAACCTAGCTAATTCCAACTACACTGATTTGTGACCTTAATACTGTAATGCCTCGGCACAATGAGATGTGTTCGTGACAGAGCATCATTTGTACTGTCAACTTTTGGAAACTGCAGTGATATGCTATATATGCACTTCCACAAACTTTCATTCATCTCATCTGGTACGACACAAAAATGCGAGTATTTTGCTAAATCCCTTTGAAAAAAATAGAGAGAGAAAACCTTCACAACAGCACAGGAGTTGATATCCCTTTGTTATATTACTTCATAGGTCTGTTCAGACACATGGGTAAATTAAGTCTATGGTGACTTAAATATCTCAACATCACTTTTTATTTTTATATTAAACCTCATTTTTGCCATAACCAATTTAGGCTCTTGGAAACGCAGACACATGATTGGATCCAAATACCCGTATCTACTTATGGAAATTACTGAAGTCACAGCTTATGTGTATTTTTAGAGATCATTATGATCCAACTGAATTCACTTTACAGGTGTTCCTGCTATGAGTCCTTAATATCTTAAGGAAAACTGCAGAGAAAAGTCATTGTTGAAACAAAGCATGCACTGTATGATGATTTTTTTCCCTAAAGGAAATTATTTTAAGTGGAACTATTAAAGACTTTATAACTGTTTTGCTGTCCTTGCAGAGTATTTTTTCAGTTTGGGCAGCTGTTTGCATAGCTCTGCTGGAATAGGATTAAACTACTAACTTCTTGCTGCTTTGCTCCTCTGTGTTGTGTACTTATATTATTTTCTAAGCCACTAGGCTCAAAAGTATAGGTTGTGATGCCTCTCCTTGATCCACTTAGAATTTACAGGTGCTTATAAAAAAAATAAAATGTTCAAGGCAGGTTGAAACCAAATGTTTGGATCGAGAGCACTCCAATTTTGAAAAAAGGAAAATTCAATCCATGTTTTAATCCTGGTTTGAAATGTGTCTTGTCCTCAGCTTTCATGGTGCTACATGCACCAGCTGAACTGCATCACTCAACCACTTTGAGCAGCATTTTGAGTCTGTGTGTGAGAGTCTGTGCAATCCCTCTTACTCCATTTATTTGTAATCCCTAAACTATAATGGAAGACACCAATCTCTGTTACCAGCACATTCCCTTCTCAGCCTGAAACTCTGCTCTCCAGGTATGAGAAAGGAGGACCAGAATAGCTAAACGAACAAGCTGTCCCAAGTGTTTACCTGCTATGATGCCATCCATCTGCTCCAGAGCTGCAGCGAGCATGTCACTTGCATCACTCATCATCTTTTCTCTTCTCAGGAACGATCACCAGCTACACCATAAGGAGCAATAAAACACCGATAGTGTGAGTTGGATCCGGAGCCTCAAGCCTGAAATCCAATCTGCAAAAGAGAATTTCATTTCACTGCGTGTTCTCTGAATTCAGACATCACCATTGCTGGACTAGCAGGAAGACTGGGGTCATTCGCTGACCACAAGACTTGGAGGTGTTCACCACTAGACATGAACTGGCATCAGCGAATCAACGTACCAACCTGACAATCTATTTCCTGCTGTTGGTCAGCTCGCAGACTGCTCTGCCCAGAGGTGCGTGCCACTGAAGGGGCATCCCATAGAGCACCTCAAAAATCCCACAGAGCCCTTCAGGGAAGCTCGCATAGAAGACTGAGGGCTTCTGTCACTAAAAGGAAGCTGGAACTCAGCAATAAACCACATGTCTCTGCTGTACTTTTTCTCCCCAAGAATTTGCTGGTATAGAAAAAGAGGAGTCTGACCATTTGCCCAAGATTTCTGGATGTCTGACAATCCAGAAGTTCTGGGCATAGAATCATTTGCCAACAGGCAGGATATCTCAAATGCCCAGGACTCACTGGACATAGCATGCATGCACAGACTATCCCCCCAACAACGCTGCCCCGAGCTTAACACAGATTCATGCTGTAACCATGCAGTCTGATCTTACCCTCACACTTGTAAAAGCCAGAAGTGGTCCTCAGAGGAGTATTTCCAGCAGAGTCTGGAAAAGTGAACCTGCCTGATGTGCTGCCTGGGCAGGTGAACTAGCAGACCCAAAATCCTGATGGGCTACTAGGTAAGCACATGCTTAGGGGCTTTGCTGAAGTGGAGCTGCAGAGGTCAGGGGTGTATCTGATCCCTTCACAGTGGACACACAAGCCACCAAAATAGCCCAGATTGTCGGGGCTTTAATCTAGGACATGCGAGGCTACTTCTGCTATGAATGCAGTTAGGGAACAAAGCTAAACAAACACCAGGAAGGAAAACTCGCTTTAACCTTTTGCATACCCTGCCATTTGGCTGTTGTATTAGGCTGTACCGCTTGTTGACATTTGCCCCAACATAAGCAATTAAGAAAGTTGTTCGCAGTTTCTCTGGCATAAGTCCTGGAAAACAGTCTACTAAAAACCAAGCCAAACCAAAAATTCACATTAGAAATGGAATTTTCTCCCGTATGAGTCAACCTTATTGATTAGCTCCAGCTGGGAGGAAGCTCTTCTTGGAGACTGCCAGATAGCTTTGTTGAAATGCTATCCTTAAAATGCCAACAAACATTTCACCTTCCACATCAAAAATGTTACTACATAAAGAAGGTCCAAACTCAAAGGTAACTTTTGAAGGACAGCACAAAGACTACTGTGCTTTTGGCAAACTGCCTTATTATTTAGCTGCCAGAGTCAGAAAAACAAGAGAACTTTAAAAAGTAAAAATACCAGTAAGTTAAGGCATAGCATCATAACTGAGGACTTCCAGCCTTCAAGAAGGAAGCCCCCAAAATTAAACACAATGTAAATAGTAAACTTCAAGCAGTACAATACCTGTCTGAAATTCAATCTGCAAAGAGAATTTAATTTCATTGAGTGTGCTCTGAATCCAGATATTCAGTGTCTGAATACACACATCCTTCAAGATATTTGGTCCAATGCCTCTACGCCCAATAAAAAAGAGCAGAAAACTTAGCTTTTGCAAACACATTCACTTGGACAATTCTGAAGATAGTCTTGTCCTTTTCCCTTTAGGATATCCTGGCTTGGATAACCTGGTCCTGATGCCCAATAAAAAAGAGCAGAAAACTCAGCTTTTGCAAACACATTCACTTGGACAATTCTGAAGATAGTCTTGTCCTTTTCCCTTTAGGATATCCTGGCTTGGATAACCTGGTCCTGATGAAGTCTAGTAAACATGGGCATCTGCGTTGGATTTCCCTCTGAAGGCAAAGAGCACACAGAGAAACCCCAGGGCTGCTGCTGCCCCAGGCAAAATGCTGATTCCTCATAGTTCTAAGTGGAAGAGGACCAAGGACACAAAGCATCCACAAATCCTCAATGGATAATTAATGTTTGGGAATCTGGAGTGCCCGTGATCTTCTCAGTGTGCTTAAACACCTGATGGGGTGAGGAAAGAAGATGGAGCCAGACTCTTCTCAGTGGTGCCCAGTGACATCACATGACACAATGGGCACACATTAAACAAAGAAAATTCCACTTAAGCATCAAGAAAATTTTTTAAAAATAAAAATCTCTTTTTACTGTGAGGGTGGCAAGCGCTGGAAAGGGGTCTCCATCCTTGGAGCTACTCACAGACTGACTGCCCTGCGTAGCCTGCCCTGGGCCACCTCGCTTTGGGCAGGGGGCACACTGGAGACCTCCAGAGGTGCCTTCCCACATCAGCCACATGGAGCTCAGCACAGCTGAGCATTGAATGATCAAGCATTAAATACAGTATCGAGGAGGCTGCCTAGGCAAAGAAAAGTTGCAGGCTAAAATTGTGCTAAGGAACGGAGTGGTCCCTAATCATGTTTGTTCACAGTGCACCCCTTGTTTCTCACCTGCTGTCTAGGAGAGACACTAATTGGGGGCAAGGAACTGCTAATTTACATTTAAAGCACAATAAAGCCATGGCTCATAGGCACAGAAAAATCACCATACCTGCCCTTCATCCAGGCACAATCACTCCTCATGTTTCCAAAAAAAGCATCCCTTGCTTCTCCTAAACAAATGTTTTGTCCACGGTTATCAAAAATTCCTAAGACAGCTCTACTGAAGGGAGCAGCAGTGGCAGACAGTGGTATCAACAGCAACCAGGAGACCTCCAGCATTTATCCCACTGTTACCAGGTCCTACTTCTAAGGAAGGAGAGACGTCAGTCTGCACAGCGTTTCTGCCACTGCAAAAGGAGCTGTGCTGCTGAGAGCAGCAGTAAGAAATTTTAAGATAAAATATAGTGAAGCAAGACCATAAAAACACAGTGATCTCCAACAACCCTTCTACCACTCATGTTAGCAGCCTGACCAAGCCTACAGCTGAGAAACTTGAAGAGATGAAACAAAGAGAACAAAAAGCCTCCTAACCAAACAGCTGGAGATGACGCAACAAAATCCCATTTCCTCTGTTATTTGGTCCTAACAGTGGTCATTGAAAACTAGCCTGGAACGCCACATCCTGCTCCGGTCACCTTCCCAGCCCAGTGCAACACAACTAGCAGTCAGGAAGTAAAATCACTGTGATAGAAAAATACTCCTGGAGGTATTCTTCCCCAGTAAGGGCACAGAATCACTTTTATTCTTTGTACACCATCAGCGGCACGTGGGGAACGGATGGGCAGGGAGGAAATCAAAGAACTCGTACACCAGCAGACCAAAGAACCAAATTGCACAAAACAAGAAAAGACAACAAACTGCAGGAGGTAGGGGGTGGAAAGGGGAGGAGCAGAGAGAGTCAAAGAAGCGCAATTATTAGACAAAAGTCATAAAACAGCAGCCTTTGTGGATTATATGAAAGAGGACAATACTGAATCACCAGTGGATTAATCCCTGTGCCTGCTGAAGGGCATCAAGACTGCCTCTCACTTCACAAAGTTTGAGAGGAGCCTGGGCTGACCACTAACACAGCAGACCTTTCCCAATAAGGGAATATTTTTCTTTCTTCATTTTCTTTTTTATGGCTTTGGTCTAACAGAAATAAAACCTATGAGAAAACTCAAGGCTTCGGGGTTTTTTTGTTGGCAGTGACTAAAGAAAACCACCCAGTCAGGTAACATGAATGAATATCCATCGTTAAGAAACACAATGGAGCTCTTTAGGAAAACAAGGAATAGCTTATATTTCAGATGATGTCAAGCAGTTTAAATTCCTTTCATTCACAAAAGCAAAAAGAAAAGAGAGAAAAAAAAAAAAAAAGAAAATCATCATTTTAACCCAGATGGATCTACGACATGGCAGATGAATGAGAAACTAAGGTTCCCACAAGAGACAGACACACGAAAGCCACCCCTGGCATAATGCCATCGAGAACACACCTGGGAGGAAAGTACTAACAGCACCCTGTCTGACAGACGATTCGAAATAAGTTTACCCTTGCTTTCCAAGAAAATGACTTACCTTCCTCATTCCTTCAAAACAGACACAATCAGTACAAGATGGGGTGGTGCTGGGGTGTTTTTACAGAAGCAGATCCCCCTTCTAGAGCTCCCAGCTGAATACCTTCCTCATGCCAGCAAGAACAAGCACCACTTCATCAAGGCTGTATTTACAATCCACCATTAAAGAAATAAAAATAAAATACAAATGCAGCTATCTCCACTATCAGTTACTATTAATCTTATTACTTGCTGGTATTTCTACCGCATCCCTGGCTGTTACGGAGAAGATGTTATTTGGTCTTACTTGTTTAACATCCCTTCCTCTCGTTCGAAAACACCAGCCGGTTGCTAGGGCTATGCTGTTCACTTTTCAGTAGGTGGAGATTTTTTTATTTTTATTTTTGAATGACATACAAACCCTCTAGCTACAGTGCTAGTGAAGATGTCTTCCAAATGGCTTACTGAGGAAACAAAACACTGCTCTGCAAATAAACCTAAGGAAAGCTAGAAAAAAACAAGGGGCTTTGTGAATGGGAAATGCAGTCTGCTGGATGCAAACAGGAAACCTGACTGAATATGGATTTAAAATCAGATATTCAATTAAGATGACAGATTTTTTTTTTTTTTTAAAGTGCTTAAACATCTTACATACATAGGAAATTATAGTTTCCCCACCCAGAGGCTCTCTTTTTCCTTGATCAAAAAACACATGGACATGCATCTAAGGGGAACATCTTCAAGCCTTTTTTAATTTTATTTTTATTTTTAATTTATTTTGAGGTGGTCTCATTCTGTACACCCACCTACAAAACACACCATGCTTTAAAACCCAGAGGTTCACAGACCTGAGGAGAATCAGTTGTCTGCTGTCAGGTCTGAAGGCCAAAAGGACACACCGTGCCCTGCATGTAACCTTTCTGGGGAAGAGCAGGGGCTGGTCTTTCGTCCCACTCACCTTCCTCTTTGTGCACATGCTCTACAAACACTGAGCGTTTGGAAAAAAAGCATCAGCTACAGATTATTTTTATGGTATGACGCAACAAGATGAATGACTTGAGTTTCCTAGCTCTCCCATTCCTGCACAACACTCCTTAAATCAGGAAATTTTGATACACAGGAATGAAAAATCTCAATTAGGGCTTGTTTCTGAGAGCTGTAGAGAGTAAAAAATCATCCCCCAGAGCAGGCTGTTACCCCAGAGCAGTCTACCACAAAAAACCCAACAAAAACCCAAAAACTGCAGTCATCTCTTATGGGGAAGGTGAAGGGAGACAACCTGTTCGACAGCAAAAGATGCCAAATTTCACCTTGCTGTCAAAATTAATGTCCCTGCATTCTCAGTCCTACACATACAAGATGACTGTGAAAGGTCTGAAGCATCTTCTGGATTAGTCTCCCTCACTTCACAACACTGAAATAACACATACTAAGCAATTAATTTAAAAGGTAAAGCTCTGTTTCATGAAGATAAACGTGATTTCAGACACATCATCACATCTATTTGTGCTTTTTCTGGCTGGTCAGAAAAGAAACACAAACACGCAGAGTCTTATTTACAAAATGCATTTCAATCATAAATAAAATGGGCTTCAAATGAATTCAGTCTAAATCTCTAGCACAATTTTTCTCATGGGATGTTCTGAAGACACACAAATATAGTGCCACCAGTCAGTAGCATTTTAACACTTAATAATGAATATATTCAGCTAATTTATGCTAGGAGTCATTAACATTTCATTTAACATTAAAAAAGGACTCCATTTCATTCCTTCCAGGCCTGAAAGAAGAAACTAAAAAAGAAAATGGGTCCTTGTTGAATACATTGCTCTGGTGTTCTGCAAGAGAAGAACGAATGAAATTTAAAAAGTAAAATTAGGAAATGCTGGAAATATCTTAACGGGAACAATGTAGAGGAATATCTTAGCATGAGGCAGGGACAGGAAACTAGTTAGGTCGTAAGCGTGCTTTGAGTTGTGTAATTGCCCTCCTTCTCTGAGGAGAGGCCCTGGCCGCCATGTGGAAAGGATCTCTGCTCCTTGGGTCCCTGCCAGGCACGGGGACAGCTCGCACCCCTGCTCTCTTGCCCAGCAATGGCTGAACAGCCCTGACACACAGGCCAAAGCCCAGAGGCCCGGTGAGACCAGGCACATCCTCTGGGTGTCCTTCCAGGTCCAAGTCCTCCATTTTGTGAGGACAGATAAGAGGAGCCCTGTCCCTGAAGTGGGAGCCTGGTGGGGCCAGGCTCAGGGCCTCCCAAGAGTCCAGCACTCAACTGTGCAAAAAGGATTAACAGTATTATGAATAAAAACCAACCCAAGTGTTGGCAAAAGCTTACTTCAACTGATAATGTCTATTTATTTTTATACATATAAATTTCTTCTTGAATTTGCTGAGCTGTAGTCAATGACATCAAAGCGATACTATTCTCGTATTATGCAGGACTGCAAAAAAAGCAACAAACGTCCCTTTGTTCCCTAACTCTAGATCCTTTCTTTGTTCCCTGAATTGCATTATTTCTTTATTATACAACAAACATTATTTATTTCCTTTAACTGATAAAAATGAAGCACACTGGGGGCGAAAGCCTATCCCGCAGTATATAAGAAATGTCTTGAGATAAAACATATCAAGCCATAGACTTATAAGTATTCTAAGAGCATAATGCAGAAAAGTCCTTCCAAGATTTAATTGTTTATACCTGAGGAAAACTTACCTCAAATCACACAACAACTTTTATTACCAACCAGCTTAGTCGCGTTCTGCACTTTGCCTTAAAATTTGTTGAACACGTTAGCCATGATGCAAAGCTAAACCTCGACAAGATACGTATCCTTCAGATACGTTGTCAGAGAGGTACACACAGCAAACAGCTTATATAAACACCCAAAGTCTCCCAGCCAAGGTTTACGGCTCAGATTCACATCCAATTACAAAACAAACCATTTAGTTTGGTCTGCAGTGTTGAAATCATTCTGGTTGTTTACCTCCGCTACCCTATTCTCCAGCAGCTCTTTTTTAATTGTAATTGAAAAGAATTTAAAAAACAGAGCAGGTGACAGGTTACATCTTTTTGTGATGCACAAGTGAGCTCTGTGCTCGCTGAATGACACGGAGCAGCAGCACCTTACCTGCAAAACACTCCTGTAAGGCAAATACCTGTCTGCAAACACTCTACAGACTCACTTTCACTCTTAACATACAAGTGATCCAAGGTCACATGGAAGTTAGCAAAAACCCCCACAGATATACTTCACTTTAGACTATTTGCATTTTTCTAGTTAACTATTTTGTAAATGCTTTCAACTACTCACCTTAGAGTCTGAGAAATCAATGTTATTTTCTCACGTTTTGCTTGGATCCACTGATCAAAAAAACAATTGAGATATTCATTCCTCACTCCCAGACTGCTAATGCAAGCAAGGAAATGCCTCACATTCCCCAGCAACATGTTATTGACATGCTGTGGCCACACAGGCTACAAAATAAAAGAGGCACTGTTGGGTAAGAGTCCAAAAGGTAGTTCTTCAAATACCTTAAGAACCATCAAATCCCGAGCACAGACCCGTGTTTAGATCTGATTTCATAGCTTGTGCCACTTCCTTTTAATGGGCTGGGTCCAAAGACCAAGTTCACAAACTTCCAAATTTGAAAGGGTTCAGCTTTGGATTGTGGATCTTCAGATCTAGGAGTTCCTAGATCCATAGTTTCAGTGTTTTCACTACACAAAGCAAAAGTAAAAGCACACAAAGCATCTACCATCAAAAGTCCAGAAAGTAATTAAAATATATTTAGCCTGAGCAGTATTTTCATATGTTTAACTACCAACTATCACACCTGTAAAGAACAATGGAAAAACCAATACCTTGTAATTCCACAGCAGCAATTCTCACATGGGGAGAATTTTCACATGAAGTCCCAGCATTAGACATCCTTACCCTTTTGTCTCCCTCTGATCTTGTTATCTTATTTTTCCAGGAGGAATATGTAAAAGAAGAGTGTGATAACTGACTTGCGTGTGAGGATACATCAGTTTTTTTAAGGACTCATGATATCTGAAAACCTGGAGGTTGGCAGTACAACCATTGCAACACTGATACAGCAGGAAGAGGGGGGAAGCTGAGAAGAACAGAGGTGGCAAAGAAAAAGGTGACTTCTTTCTGCTTATTCTCCAGTAAGACAGAAAGACCTAGGGATGGAAGGGAGCAGCCACTCTCCATCCTGTGGCCAAGCGCCTGTGCATACATCAGAGGGGGGAAATATCCCACCCATCACCCATGGCCACATCAGCAAAATAAGCAGAAAGTGCTGGCTTTACAACAGAGGAAGACATTGCTTATGGGATGAAGAAGAATCTTAGCAGTCAGAAACTTAAGACATACTTGCATCAATGCAGGTGTGATGCCCAGCTGGAGACAGAATTGCAGCTGCTACAAACCCACCTAGATTGCTGTGGGATAACAAAGTTACTGACACTGAGTTTACTTGCTACAGATGATCTGCTAAGCGTGAAACTTTTTTTTTTAATTATGTAGAACAATGCAAAATGCCTGTTTCATTAGAAGCAATAATCTGTGGTTTATCACTGACCTTACTAGCAGTAGGCTGCCTTTAGTAGACAGAGCTATGGTGCAGTAAAATGGAGAACAAGATAACTTTTAAGAGCTGTGCAGGAAAGTTTACAATCCAGTTGCAGCAGTACAGCATAAGCACACCTATAAACCACCTGGTTGGGTATCCAGAGCAGTCTAACCAAAGCAAGGGGCTGCAAAGCTTTCTCAGGCAGCAGTGGATGGGTTAGCACATAACACATCGTGCTGCCCAGGCCACTGGTGCCATGATCCAAGTCAACAAGTGTGAAGCAAACTTAGGTGTGGCTAAATCATACAACAACAATAATGTAGAGATACTATCCAGTGCAAGAGCTGAATTGCCACTCTCCATTATTACATCTCTGCAATGTGTTTAAGGCAGCCTACAACTCTGATATGCCAGTCAGGTTTACAGACTCTGCTAGAAAGCCAGCTTTATAAACCCTGCAATACCCGATTTCTCCAAAAACTCGAGATCCCAAAGAGAAGTAATTCCACTAGGATCTTAGTTTTAAATTAAGAAAGAAAAAAAAAAAAATTATTGAACCATATGGTTGCTGAAGGAAGTTTGATGTGATCTGAGAATATCCTTAAAGTTTGAACGCAGGAAGTCCCGTATTTGGCATGTAATATAGTAGGGCACAGAAGGGATGTGGATGGGGGAAGCAGGATTACCTGACTTTTTTTTTTTTTTAAAAAAAGTCTGCAATAAAAAAAACCCAACAAACCAAACACTTAGGCTGCTTAACTATTTCCCTTCCCTCAACCTACAGATGTAATTAAAATAAAACTTCAAAAACAACACAAGTCATTTAACTATTTCAATTAAAAGTTGTTTTTATGACATAAAAAGACCAAAAATAACCTCACTGCTGTTTCATAGTGGTATTAGGAAAAAAGTGTTTCTTGTGTAACTTCACGTATTTCTAACTTTACAAAACCCCACTGTAACAGAAGATAGCAGGGTGGAATAAAACATCTAGGATTTAAAGCTCTGCCTAGCCCATGATTTCTACACATCTCATTAGCTCCTCCTGCACACCCCCACACCCACCCTTGAGCTCTGGAAACTGCTAGTGTAATTCCTGCAATTAAAACTTCGATGCCAGAATCCCTGTCTGCCAAAAGGAAAAACAACAACCTCCTCCTCCACCACAATTAGACATGCTTTTACAGGAGTTGATGCCCAACCATAAGAAACTCAGATCCAACGTCTGAACTCTCCTAAAGTTCAAGATACTTATTAGAAATCTGTAATTCATCACTCCGTTGCCTCCCAAGGACCACCATGGCTCTACTCCAGCAGAGCAACCGATGCAAATTCAGAAGTCTTGGGAGCTTAACACACTGTGGTTCTATTTGTCCGTATCCAGGGATTTCTCCTGGACGTGGGGTAACAGTACTGAACAAGTCTCACTCTGTAGCAGCATCACACTCTGGTTTCCCCGTCCAAGACTATGTTAACATCTTACTGTGTCACGGACACTGGCAATGAGCTGAGTGAAGGACCGCTCACCTGCCACCATGTGAACTCAGAACCAGTAGAGAACAGCTCAATGCATGCTGACTGGCAACACTCATAATGTTTTGGATGAATTAATAACCCTTAGTATTTCCATACAAATGTTCCTCTGAATACATAGTCTCAAGATAAAACTTCAAAAACCTCGAGGGATCAGATACACTTTTAATGCTACATTTCTTTGAAGTACTTTCCCTTTGTATTTCAACAACACTTCAAAGTTTTCCTACTTACATACAAATGAAATTAAAAATCTGATGCTAAAAGAAGCAGACATTAAAAGTATTTCACACTTTCCCAACCTTCAGGTGGGGTGGGGGGTTAAAACTCAGTCTTGTAGAAAGGTATATATGAACTGTACACAGATTTTCAATATACCAGCTAATCAAGAAATCGTTCACGTATCAAAGGTCAAAGAGAAACAAAGTAGAACCTCAGTCCCACCTTCAGCTGAAGATCCTGGTCCCCATGAGCAGTACAGGTTTAACCTGTAGGATACAAATAGTCTTGCTAACATCAAGAAGGATCAATGGAAGAGCCCAGTCCATGAAGGTCACTGGAAAGAAGAGGCTGTTCATGGGACAAACAAAGGTCCACCTGTAATGTCAAAGTGGGTTGATCACCTTCAGTGGTTTTCTTCAGAGACAAGGGATAGAACTCAACAGGACCCCCAAAACACTGCTGATGTTGCCAGTGAAAGGGGAAGGGGGTGGCTGGCAAGATGTACTGAAATATAACCAGGTTTTTGTGCCTCAACCAAGGACTTCGCTAGACAGCTGAAAAAAGAACTTCTTAGAAGTTGTTCTCACTGTCTATTACCATGCCAAAAAACACCAAAACCAATCATAAGTAAAAAAAAATAGTGAAACTTTCTCATTATCACCATGATCTAGCAGGTTCCTCGGCAACCATGTAAATATCTGGGGCCAAATTCCTTGTGGTATACACGGAGGTCAAGGAGTTACATGGATACAAGTCTCATTTGTCCTCAAGCACTGAAGAAGTTTAAAAAGGTTTATTCTTGCTTCATATATAATAGATCTATAGAAATAATTCCTCCTTTTAAAACTATTGCCCCTGTATTTCCCTTTATTGAAGCTGACTATTTTTCATGTGCCTACTGAGCCATCACTGGAGGGACTGTTTCCAGGGGGTTATATTTAGCTCTGAAGCAGTGCATTTTGTTTCCCTGGCTAAAGTTAGGATGGGTTCCTCCCTTAGAGAAGGATCTTTGCTGAATGGAAAGAAAGCACTAAGACAGTCTAGTCTGGGCTTGCAGAAGACACTGATGATGCCAGGGCCCCAACTACAATACTCCTGTTGTGTGAAAGGGGAAAAGTAAATCCCAAACTGGCAAGAATGTTTACTTTACATATTCAGTAGACCTACACAGCTTCAGCCCTGTTTAGGAAAAGACATATTGCTTATTTCAGGATATAAATCATCCTATGTCTTTATGAAGGGGTCCTGACATAGTACAGCTCCTCCTGGGGACAGCTCCTCATTTATTTACCGCTGTACTGTAACAGCCTTCAGCAAGACATTGAAGCAGCTAGGCCAGGTTGCCTCTGCAGCCACCAGACAGAAACAGGGGCAGCACAAGATCACACCATGGCACCCACCCCTCCAGCAGGACTATAAAATCCCTCCTTACAGCATAAAACTGCTGCTTATGTAGATGGATTCATCTACTTCAGGATTTTCTAGTAAGATATAACTACCATAATAATTACTTGGTAGAGGTTCAGGTTCTGTTAATACACTCCGTTACTTTTGCAAATTAATTACTATGGATCAATCAACATTGGGGCCAGCTCTGTTTAATGTATTTATCAATGATCTGGATGAGGGCATGGAGTGCACCCTCAGTAAGTTTGCAGATGACACCAAGTTGGGCGGCAGTGTTGATCTGCCAGAGGGCAGGAAAGCTTTGCAGAGGGACCTGGACAGGCTAGATTGATGGGATTTAACGAGGCCAAGTGCCGGGTTCTGCACCTGGGTCACAACAACCCCATGCAGAACTACAGGCTTGGGGAGGAGTGGCTGGAAAGCTGCCCGGTGGAAAAGGACCTGGGAGTGTTGGTCAACAGTGGCTGAACATGAGCCCAGTGTGCCCAGGTAGCCAAGAAGGCCAATG
>NW_010292342.1:0-516 GCF_000700745.2 Antrostomus carolinensis | reverse complement strand
ACACCCATTGGTTGGCATCTCCTTGGTGACACCCATGGGTGATGGTTCCTTGGGTGGCTTTGTGTGGTCCCCGTTGGGTGTCCCCATGGCCAGGTGTCACCACCTCCAGGTGCCACCTGCGTGGAGGTGACACCGGGTGTTGTCCCCAGCGCAACAGCCGCTACGACGGGCAGATCGCCGTCTTCGGGGCCGACCTGCAGGCCAAGATGGCCGCCCAGAAGTACTTCGTGGTCAGTGTCCCCAACTGTCCCCAAGTGTCCTCCACGTGTCCCCAGATGTCCCCTCAGGTCCTCATGGAGCTCCCAAGTGTCCTCCTCACCCGTCCACGTGTCCCCAAGCTTCCGTGGTCACCTCAGGCTGTGGCCCTGAGTGTCCCCTCCCTGTCCCCAAGTGTCCCCACAATGTCCCCAAGTGTCCCCAAGTGTCCTCAGGTGTCTCCTAAGTGTCCCCAAGTGTCCTCAGGGGTTCTCCAAGTGTCCCCACAGTGTCCTCAGGGTTCTCCCAAGTGTCCCCAGG
>NW_010292341.1:0-6128 GCF_000700745.2 Antrostomus carolinensis | reverse complement strand
TCCCCCATTGTGTCACCCATTGTGTCACCCATTGTCACCCATCATGTCCCCCACCGTGTCACCCGTCCCCCATGTCCCCCACCATATCCCCCACTGTGTCACCCACTGTCACCCAGCATGTCACCCATCGTGTCACCTATCGTTGTCACCCACCATGTCACCCATGATGCCACCCACCATGTCATCTATCGTGTCACCCATCATGTTCCCCACTGTGTCATCCACTATGTCACCCATCATGTCACCCACATCACCCATTGGGTTGCCCATTGTGTCACCCACCATGTCACCATGTCCCCCACTGTGTCCCCCACCATGTCACCCAGTGTCCCCCACTGTGTCACCCATCATGTCACCCACCATGTCACCCATGTCACCCATAGTGTCACCATGTCCCCCTCTGTGTCACCCACTGTGTCACCCATGTCACCCATGTCACCCACCATGTCCCCCACTGTGTCACCCACCATGTCACCCATAGTGTCACCGTGTCCCCCCTCTCCTACCGTCCTGCTGACTCCCAGCAGCCTGAGCAGCCTCAGCTCCTGCCCGTGGGTCTCCAGCACGGAGCGCGCCAGGTCCCGGGGCGCCGGCAGCGCCGGGGGGACGGTGGCACCGGCCGCCAGCAGCACGGCCCCCAGCACCAGCACCAGCGCCATCCGCACCGATCCGGACCGGGAATAATCGCCTCCCTCGGGACCAGGAATCGCCTCGGGAATTGCGTCAGCTCAGGAATTGGCTCTTGTCCTGGGAATTGTCTCTCAGATCAGGAATTGGCTCCCAGCTCGGGAATCTGGTCGGCTCAGGAATTGTCCCAGCTCAGGAATTGGCTCTTGGCTTGGGAATTGCCTCTCAAGTCGGGAATTGCCTCTCAGCTCAGGAATTGTCTCAGCTCAGGAATTGTCTCTCAGCTCGGGAATCTTCCGTCAGTTTGGGAATCAGTTCTCAGCTCTGGAACTGCCTCCCACTGCTTGGGAATCAGCTCGTGGCTTGGGAATTGGTTCTCAGCTCGGGAATCTTCTGTCAGCTTGGGAATCAGCTCTTACCTCGGGAATCGTCTGTTGGCTCAGGAATTGACTCTCAGCTCAGGAATTCTCTGCTGGCTCAGGAATCAGCTCTCAGCTCGGGGATCGTCTCTGGGCTCAGGAATTATCCCAGTTTAGGAATTGTCTCTCAGCTCAGGAATCAGCTCTTGGCTTGGGAATTGGTTCTCAGCTCGGGATTTGCCTCTCAGCTCCGGAATCTTCTGTCAGCTCAGGAATCAGCTCTCACCTCGGGAATTATCTCTCAGCTCAGGAATCAGCTCTCACCTCGGGAATTATCTCTCAGCTCAGGAATCAGCTCTCGGCTCAGGAATCGTCTCTCCACTCGGGAATTATCTCTCACCTCAGGAATTGTCTCTCAGCTCAGGAATTCTCTCAGCTCAGGAATCTTCTGTCAGCTCAGGAATCAGCTCTCCACTCAGGAATCATCTCTCACTCAGGAATCAGCCCTCGGTCGAGCTCAGGGCCCCCCCCGCTCACTCTCTTTCACCTCCCGAACAAACCTGGGCCCCCGGTGCCGCGGGGCCGGGCTGGAGCTGCCGGTGTTTTCCTTGGCACGTTGCCTCGGCTGGGAATGTGGCGTGAGGCCGGATCCCCCTCCATGGCCCCTTCCTTTTATTTTTCCACTCCCAATTTTGAGGCAGGATGGTGGAACCCGTGTCCTTGGGATCCAGCCAGCCCTGTCCCCACCAAGCCACCAGCAGGAACATCCCCCCCAGCTCCTCCCGAGAGAAAAACCAGGATCCCCCTCCCCATTCCCTCTTTTTTTCCCCAAAAAATAAATTTTTGAGCTTTTTAAAAAATCCTTCTCACTCCACTTGGAGCTCAGACTCATCAAAACCCCTTGGAGATGCCACCATGACACCCAGAAACCCAAAGATGTCACATCAGCCAGTCTGGGAATTCATTCCTTTTGGTTTTAATAGAAAAAAAAGGGTGAAGCGACATGAAAATTGTCCTTTTTGGGGAGGGGACGGGGGTTGGTGTGAGCAGGGATGGGGGAGAACCCCAGGAGCTTCCCCAGAGCTGAGGACCAAGGGGTGGGGGATGCAGCTTGTTGGTATTTTAAGGATTTTTAATGCATTTTTTGGAAAAATTTTAAGGTTTTCCTTGAATTTGAGGACACGGGATTGCACCGAGCGGGTGATGTTCTCCCAGGAGTCACATCCCGAGCTCATTCCCACCCCAAATCCAAGATTCTTCTGTCCCCTTACAAAATCCAAGCGCTGCTCCCCTTCCTCTGGTTCATCCATCAAGGAAAAGCAAATTCAGTCCCTAGGGAATGAAATCCCCAATCCCCTGGAGCCACCGTGGGTCACCAACAGCCCTTTGAGCTCCTGCTCTTGGGATCTGATCCAATATTCATGTTCTTATGGACATGGAGCCCCAGTGGGAGATACTGGGAGGGAGAAGGGATGTAAAATGGGATAATGGGATACCAGGAGAGCAGCTCCATGCTCATCATCCTCCTCCACACAGGGTTGACCATCAGGATGTGCTCTGGAGATGGGAAGATGCTCTCCAAGGAGCTGGGAGAGAAGAGGTAGGTTCATGGCCATGGGATCATGAGCTCCATGACTCCTTCCAGGAGGAAAATCAGGGAAGGAGATGGAAAAAGAGCAGAGAGATGGAAAACAAGAGCATGGAGCTGGAAAACAAGAGAATGGAGATGGAAAACAAGAGCATGGAGATGGAAAAACAAGAGCATGGAGATGGAAAAACAAGAGCATGGAGATGGAAAACAAGAGCATGGTCCCAAGAGATGGAGGCTGATCCTCCTTCAACGACCCCATCGCGGCTCCAGCTCCGTTATTTCTGCAATTCTTACATTAAAACTTCATTTTGATTCGAAGATTCCGTTGAGTGTGGTTGGTTTTCTTGGTTTTTTGGTTTTTCTTCTTCTTTTTAGAGTCTCACCAGCACAAAACCCCTCAGGAACTTCCCCCCTTTCCAGGGAGACGCGGCAATTGATAAATACAGAAGAAATGAAGAGAAATGGAGCGAGAAATCACATTTATAGGCAGATATGTTCATTATATATAGATATCTATAGATATACACCCCTAAAATATACACAGGACCCTGGAGATATTGACATCCACATCTACAGCCAGAATTAAACCCCCCAGCCACGCTGAGGACATGAAGAAGTTGAGGGATGATCTAGATTTGGGGTGAACATCCAGCTCCTCCTGGTTTGGTGGAGGGTGAAGGACTTGAGGGACAAGCTCTGATCCAGCCCCCCCGGGGGTATGAAGAAGTTGAGGGATGATCTAGATTTGGGGTGAACATCCAGCTCCTCCTGGTTTGGTGGAGGGTGAAGGACTTGAGGGACAAGCTCTGATCCAGCCCCCCCTGGACACTGGGATTGGGATGGATGAAGAGGGGGGAGATCATTGTCCCTTTGGTGGAGCTGGTGGGATTTAGTGTCACATCCTGTCCCTGGTGGGGAAGAGGTATGGCTTTGCCAAAGGGTGGCACGGGAGGAGGACATGGAAGAAGCTTGGTAAGATGGTTGTTCACCTTCATGCAGGAGAAGAATTGACACAGGTAAAGATTTCCCCCAATTTTCATTTCCTGGCACAAAACTGACTGAAAATACCCCAAAGTGGTGATTTTCCCTGTGTCACAGCCATGATTTTCCTCCCTGGCCCTTTGGAGAGTCACTCACCCAACGTCCCCACGTGGGATTTCTCTGCCCAAAGCCATCTCCTCTGTCCCACCACGAGGACAGCAGCTCAGCTGATCAATTCCACACCTATTCTTTTAACCCTCAAACATCCTGACCCCGCTCTGCTCCAGCTGCTTCTCACACATGGACCTCAAAATAAAAATCAATCAATATTTAATGGAAGGGACATTTTTACAACGAACATCTGGGCTGGTTTCCCATTTTGAAATCCTCAGTGTCCTCAACATTCAACTTTCTCCTCCAAAACTTCCTCAAAACCACACAATGGTTGGGTTTTATCTTCTTCTTCTTCGTTTCTCCATCGTGTGGTTCTTGTGGAGAAATTTTCCTCATCGAGTTGAAGAAATCCCAACTCCTCTTGGAGAAATCAACGGGCTCTTGGGTAAGAAGCACCTTCAGATGGGATCTCAGAGGGTTTTTTTTATCTTTTGATAAGGTGAGATCCATTCATGAAGCACCACGACACCCAAATGTCGCCGTTGACTGAACTTTTGGGGTATGGGGGTGGCTGGAAGGTGGGGAGATATTTTTAAATTGATTAAAACAACCGGTTTGATGTCGTAATTAAACCTGTTCCTCTCGATTTCTTCATCCTACAACGACATTTCCAGAAGGTGCAGATGAAATCAAACCACAGGGTTGTTGGGAAGAAAACCAACGGCGAGAGGAAGAGCCCCAGCTCTGAGAGAAGGTGGCAGAGGGAGGTGGACACGTCATGTTTTGACACGTTGGATCTTTCAGAAGCTTCCAAAAGTCAAAGGTGGGGGTTGTTTTGTCAAATTTGGGGGGGTTTTTTGTGTGTGTGTGTTTGGAAATGACACCTGAGCACCTGGAAATGCACCTCTGGGGATAGCACCTCACAAAACCTTCTCTGAAGGTCTCTCAGTGAAGAGACCAACCTCCTCCAAAACCTCCATGAGGTTCTCCCCACATTGTCATTGATGAGACCAACCTCTTCCAAACCCTCTTTGAATGAAGTTCTCCCCACATTGTTGTTGATGAGACCAACCTCCTCCAAACCCTCTTCAAAGTCCTCCCCAGATTGTCCTTGATGAGACCAACCTCCTCCAAACCCTCTTTAAATGAAGTTCTCCCCAAATTGTCATTGATGAGACCAACCTCCTCCAAACCCTCTTTAAATTTGATGAGACCAACCTCCTCCAAACCCTCTTTAAATGAAGTTCTCCCCACAGTGTCATTGATGAGACCAACCACCTCCAAACCCTCTTTGAATGAAGTTCTCCCCACATTGTCATTGATGAGACCAACCACCTCCAAACCCTCTTCAAAGTTGTCCCCACAGTGTCATTGATGAGACCAACCACCTCCAAACCCTCTTTGAATGAAGTTCTCCTCAGACTGTCATTGATGAGACCAACCTCCTCCAAACCCTCTTTGAAGTTCTCCCCACATTATCATTGATGAGACCAACCACCTCCAAACCCTCTTTGAATGAAGTTCTCCCCAAACTGTTGTTGACACCAACCTCCTCCAAACCCTCTTTGAATGAAGTTCTCCCCAGATTGTCATTGATGAGACCAACCTCCTCCAAAACCTCTTCAAAGTTGTCCCCAAATTGTCACTGATGAGACCAACCTCCTCCAAACCCTCTTTGAATTAAGTTCTCCCCACATTGTCGTTGATGAGACCAACCACCTCCAAATCCTCTTTGAAGTTCTTTCCACATTGTCATTGATGAGACCAACCTCTTCCAAACCCTCTTTGAAGTTGTCCCCAGATTGTCCTTGATGAGACCAACCACCTCCAAACCCTCTTCAAAGTTCTCTCCCCAGATTGTCACTGATGAGATCGACCCCCTCCCATCACTTTCTCCTCAGATGGTCAGGAGGGGGATGCAGCCCACACCAACCCCTCCTTCATGACACACCATGGGAGCCATAAACGTCCATCGGTTTGTCTCCGGGTCGTACATTTCTACCGAGCTGAGGTTGGATTGTCCATCGTAACCTCCCACCGCGTAAAGACGACCACAGTTTGCAACGAGGGAGACACGGCTCCTCCGGGTGTTCATGGGGACAATCAGGTACCACTGATCTGCCATGGAGCTGTAGACTTCAGCGATGCTGAGGAAACCAGAACCGTCGTAACCTCCGCAGACGAACATCTTGCTGCCCAAGGAGGCCGCTCCGTGACGGCAACGTTTGTTGAGCATGTTGGCTACCGGGTGCCAGCTGGCTGTGTGATGGTTGTAGTATTCCACCTGTGGTCATAGAGAACACACCAGAAGGTTAGGAGACCTTCACTGAGATCCACCACGTAGCACGTGGATGGCTTCCAACACTCAACTGCAAGCTTGGGGTCTGTTTCTTTTCTGTTACATCTGGGCAGGAACAACCCCGGCTTCCAGTAGAAGTTGGGGACAGACCTGTTGG
>NW_010292340.1:37473-89192 GCF_000700745.2 Antrostomus carolinensis | reverse complement strand
TGGCCTCTAGCCAGGGTCAAACCACCACATGACTATTCTTGTAGCTTTCCATATTCTGCAAGACAGAAGATGACAGAAAGAAACATACATGAAAAATTAGCCAAACTGACATTTTTTTAATATTTTGAGTCATAACTGGTGATAGAAACCAGCACCTGACATGCTAATGTCCAGAGTTTTGGACAAATTCTTCTGAAAATTTAATTTGGTTGCATTATAAATTCATAGTATTCTGTAACTAAAAGTTTAAAAACTGTATAAGATTACATAAGATTACAGTATGCTATCAGCATATTATTTTGTTATCATTATTCGTAACTGATAAACAATGGGAAGGCAACCAAAATGCCTTCACTCTCAACTCTAGACAAGAATGTGGAGGTAGTCAAGAAGAATTAACAGAATAGGATAATGCTGTGACATCTGAGAGCTGGTTTTGACAAAAAGATTTCCAGCACTAACAGTGGTGTTGTAAGTAAAATGTGGAAGACTGCACAGATTCACAGTCAGTACAGCAGTAATAAACCTCGGCACACATTATTTTTGCGCCACTGCTGCCCTTATGCAATGTGTTAAGACAACAAACTTCCAGACCCAATCAGATGTCACAAACGTTATCGCTCCACTCCATAACACACGGTAGTGAGTCAGGACAGGCCTTCAGGAGACCTTAAACGAGCGGTGGAGTACAGCACCAAGGCAAGACAAGCCCTCAGAGGTTTTAACTCTCCCACTTGTCACTGTAACTTGGTCTGACCCAGAGCCAGCAAACACTGCAACTGCTGCTCTTCTCACACCATCTGTAAACAAATGTGCCCTATGCATTTAGCAAGTTCTTCTTTAAAATAAAAAAGCCACAAAATAAAACCAAACCAAAACAAACTCAAACCCAACAAAAACTACACATTTTTTCAAAATAAAAAACCCTATCTGTTTCTTGTATTCCTTTTTAACCACAGATTTTACTTCACTAAGCTTCTTTTTTCAGTCTTACAATATTATACACCATCTCAGTTGAAAAGAAAGTTAAATTTATATAGCCACATGGCATATACGGGCCAAAAATTTCTCTGCATCTATTCTCTGCTACTCAGTTTACATGGGCAGTAAGGATAATAAAATTTCCATAGCTTTTTCACTTTTCATACCCATTCTAGATTCTTTAAGGGTCTCTGAGGTTTGGGTTTTAAGCATGCTATTTAATGACCCATAGAAAATACAAATTCACTAATATGATTTTTAAAATGCCCACTCCCTTTGGTACATAAAGGTATTTGAAAAGTATTTTTTTCCAGAAGATATATGATATTATTACAAATGATCACAGAGAATTTAAAAAGACAAATTCAAAATCTCTGTTGTATACATCCCCTGCATAGATGGAGCCAGATATTGTTCCCTGCTCCCCATTTAAAGTTGCAAATAACATAAAAGTTAAATATTTTCCAGTTGCTTCATATCCCTTTTAGAGGGTCAGAGTACTCAAGCACCTGATTCATTTCCCCAGGGATCCAGTCTCCACTAGCATACAACTACAGCATCAGTACAGGCACCGTAATGTTTTCCATGGTTGAGGATGTCAAGGGGTAAGATTTAAGTGCATAGTGAATCTGAATTTGCAGACTGAGTTCATCTCTGACATACACTCAGGTTCAATTATATATTTATTGTAAAAATGGTTCCAGAGTACATATACACTGAAAACATTTAGGATGCATTGTTTTTTCTTTAGCTGTCTTCTGAAGACTTTGATAGTGCTCTTCAACAGACAGGAGCTTGGAGACCATCAGTCACCTTTTTGATTTTAGTTGCAAGGCATGGACTGCCATAATCACCAGCCAGGAAATGCTGGGCTGAGTAAAGTCCTGGATATATTTTACCATTGGGCACTAGTGGGCACTTACTACACAATATTACTTATCTCTAGCACTCTATTTCCTGTATTTATAGTAAGAAACACTACAAACATGGTGGTAAACAAAATGACGTACAAGCCTCACTTTACATGGACTTTGCTGTTTGCAAACACAAGGATGCCCTAACAAATTAGATTTTTTATGTTTCATTAAACCTAAACAACAACAACAAACCATCAAATACATATTCTTCTGTGGGTTAAATTCTGCAATAGTTAAAGGCCCAATTGGTTTATTAATTACTGTTTCATCTGAGACTGAAAAGACAATGACCTTGCTCTTCTGCCAGTCTCACCAAAACTCAAAGGAACAATAAAGCAGTTATATATATATTCGAAAAAACCCTTGCCCTCACAGGTCCAAACCCTCCAAGACAACTCTTCTGACCTGCTCCCTTTAATGATAGTTACAGGTCAGGGACAAATTGTGGACTTAAGTACAGGCATTTATAGTCAAGGGCAATGCCATTCCTTGCTTCTCCGAGTGAGATTTAGCCAGAAAGGTTTTTATTCAAAACAAATCTGATAAAAGGGAGAATGACAGGAGTGAGACATGGCTCCTCCTCCTTCCACAAAGAATGCTTCCTTGCTAGCAGAATCCTCCTCTTCTTCTCCCTCCCTCAGTTTGACAATTGCAGAATGCCAAGATGTGGAAATCATCCTTCCACTGGTGACATCTGTCTCCCCAAAGAGCTCCGGAGGCAGTTATTGTGATAGCTTTGGAGTCTGTCATATGATTAGGTGAATATCGAACAGTCTGGGACTTCATTCTCTTAATGCTAGTTCCTGTGACTCATATTTCATTGGCTGAAATTAATGCAATGTATCATTTTATTATTTTTTTTTTTATGCTAAGAAAGGAAAGAACAAGGCTTAAATAAATTTATGCATAGGGCTTGCAGTTTAGGAATGCCTTATCTTTCATTTATTGTGTGATATATTCATAACTATCAGTCAGCATTGTCCATTTATGCATCTACTGGAAATACTGAGTTTTCATTGTGAAAATGCTGATGCTTAAGAACATGTAAGAAAGCTTTATGTGCCACATCTTTGCAAATAGAGACTTCAGAGCACTCTCATTAGTGAACCATAGAGGAAAAAGATCTTTTAAAATAACAACTCTCCTAAGAAATGACATTTAAAAGAAGTACTGATTAATGTCAGAAAAAAGTAAAAAAGTTAAAGAAGTTTTAAGTATTATCCTTTTCAGCATGGCTATCAATAGAAACCTGACAATAGTATTATTGCTATTTACATATTGGTAACACGCTGCTATGAATTTGCATAACGTATTGTGGTTCTGTGCTCTAGGGAGTTGCATTGTAACATATTGGTGCTTAATGAACTCTGAAAAAATTGATTTTCCACAGAGTAAATTAAGGAATGCATTATAGCTGTTAAAGCAATCTTAAGGGAAATCTGAGGCTTCCACTGCAGCACCATGCTTAGTAAGTAATAAATTACATGTTATACTTATTTGCCTTAATTCATGCTAATTTTGTCCAATTAATGTATCACAGTAATTCAGAAGCCTGTCACAGGAGAGCTAATTATTTATTGGATTTTTGTGTTCAGCTCCCTAGGAATCTACTAGCAAACAAACTTGCGGCTGTCTTTCTGTTAGGTCCACAATGACGTTCTTATGTCTTACTGTGGAAAGAAAAATAATGTTATTATTTTCTAGTTTCAGTTCTTAAAATGGATCATTATTCTTGTAAGTTAGTTTTTTGTTTACAAACTGATGTCACGTCATGACAGACTGTTAGGAAGAGATCCAATGTTTTTCCTTTTCCTGTAAATTTCTGAGCATGACATAATTCTTATTAAAGGCCATGGCGGTACTTTTCACAACTTGAAAGCTTCTGCTGAGTGTGTGTAAAGTTCAAGAAAAAAAACCTTCTTATTCTTTTCACTGAAACCTATGTTTTTCAAAATCTGTTGGCTTAAAAAATCAAGCACAACATGCACATAGCAACCGATACTCTTTCACAAAAAAAGATTTTTAACTATGGCAGAATGTTAATTCACAGCAAAAAAATGAATTATTTATGAGATTAATTTGTGCAATTCATACCTATAAATAATATGGCAGTTGCTAAATAATTTGCACAGAGTGATAAGATGCAGACATCACAGTTAAACAGTAAGAGAGTCACCAGCTGTGAAATACCCACTCTCTGCTAGCACTCTGTCATGCGCAAGCATTTACAGAAAATTATTTGTTGGGGGTGGAAAGTATTAGATCTGATACTTGGCTTCTTCTTGTAGGTAGCAGGATAATACTTGTCAGTTGATTACTGTCTTCTAACGTGAAAATAAATTATATTTCTTTAAATGTATAATGCAAAGTGACGTTACCAGCAGGCTACATAAAATCATGTGATGTAACCTGCTGTAATGAGATGCACATGACCGACTGTGTCACAAATTTACGGAGATTTATTTTAGAAGAACTAGTGAGAAAAAAATATTACCCCTACTCCTTTTCAGTGAGTTGCCATTGATCTGTGTTTGCCTATAGCCAAAAGAATACCTGGTAGTTCAGTAAACGTCTCTGAGCAATATACCATCTTACACTTACTGTAGCTGTTATTATCACTTAAAAAGCATCTGTCAAGTATTTCATAGTTTTCTACCATCATTTTTCATCTCTTTATTCCTAGCAAACAAACAAACTCTCAACAAAGAATTAATTATCTTGTCCTTATTTCTTCGAAACAGTTGTTTAATTGGTTTTGGCATTTAGAATTTAAAATAATTTTCTCTATTTTCTTCCTTGATTTCTCCACTTTGGAAAATATAAAGCTTACATTTAATGTTAAGTATATCTTAAATCCCACCGAAGTCATAGAATCATAGAATAGTTTGGTTGGAAAAGACCATTACGATCATCTAGTCCAACCATAAACCTAGCATTGCCAAGTTCACCACTAAAGCATGTCCCCAAGTGCCACATCTGCACATCCTTTAAATACCTCCAGGGATGGTGACCCCACCACTTCCCTGAGCAGCTTCAGCAGGGATAATGGCTGAGTTTTCCCCTTACCTAGGAGCTTTATTTTCAGACTGCATTACCTGGACATCCTGGACAAGAGGATGGAACATGGGCACTTCTTCCAAGGACGAGAACATGTATGGCCAACCATACCATGCAAACATGATGACTGTTTTATGAATGGTTCAGAAAAAGGGGTGAACTGTGCATAAGAGTAACAATCAAGAAAGAAAACCCAAGAACAAAAGACCTTATGACAACATCAAAAAATTCTTCCCTGCAGCAAATTCAACAGTTTTGAAAGCTAACTTCCCTGAAAATATTTCCAACCTTTTCTATCTCTCAATTCTTTTTTCCTATGAGTAGTCTGCATCATTGCCTATATGGGGAAGTTTAAATAGCCTCTTCTTGTGAGCCAAAACCTGCACAACCTGACACTGAAAATCATCTAAAACACTAATCATATGGAACAAGTAACAAAGATGTCACACTATGGATATACAGAATAGGAAAAAGCTTAAAAAGTTAAAACAAGATTTGGAATCCCTAGTTGGAATGAATGTTTTAAAGCGCCCATGTTTACTCTCTTGTTAAGGTAATATGTTTGCTTCTGCTAGATGTAGCAGAAACTTATAAGCTGAGTTTTGTGTCACTTTCACTTAATATAGAACTTTAAAAAAAAAAAAAAACAACACCAAAACACCCTTGGAGAGGGAATGCTGGCTATAAGGAAATAAGTATTCATTAGATATTCCATTCGTAACAGAGATTGACTGTTTGCTCCTTCCTTCTCCAAGCCACCCTTCTGCAGAACCCAGCTACACAAGGAAGGTAGAGAGGAAGGGGATTGTACTTTTCCTCTGCTTCTTTCTGCTTATGTCAGTTTATAAATGCCTCAATTAAAAGTCCTCTTCTTTCCATGGAGGCAGCTGCTGTTCTTCTAGTTATTCCATTGGGTTTTCTTTTGGTCATTCTGAATATGATAAAAGAAATCAAGTTTCAAACACCTTCTACCGCAAAAATGTATGGAAATCTTGAGTCACACAGCAGCAAGTGGCAAGACTGCTATCAGCTTCAACAACCCAAGGTTCATCTGCAATCTCTTGTTAAACTTAACACTTGCAGATGATAATTTCTGGAATTACAACTTTCTCAACACCAATGTATTTTGTCATTCCTCCTGACAACTGGCATGTTCTGACACACCATTTCTTTCCAGCACAAAGACAACTCCTTTCTCTATATCTGGAATGTCTTTGTCTCACTTCTTTCCCCTCCCATGCCCTCCTGCCACCTTCCTGGAAAAGATCCATTGGTAAAGGGTTTCACATCTTCTTTCTCAGGCTGGTGAGATTTTAGTGGCCTTTCATCACTCAACAAATTAAGAAAAGCTTATTATGAATATATAAATATGTATTTAAGATCACATTGACAATGCAAACCATTAGTGTCATCAGTGCCTATACAATGTTTCATGCCATACAAAGTCTGTCTTGTTATGCCAATAGGCCACCTTTGTCAGACCATAAAAGATTTTTTTTTTTTATTTTTTTTTTTTTTAAAGTGACAGTGGAGCAAGGTGTAATTTTGGGGAAGATCTCCATTGGAAGCAGCATCTTCCTTTTTCTCTAAAGGAAACAGAGAGGGAGTTTAGAGATTCCCAAACCAATCCTGGTCTCAGATGTTACAGAAAACAGTGCTGTTAAAAATATCTGCATCCTTCTTAGCCACAGCTGGACACAGAGCCAGCATAAAAGTCTTTCTGGCAGTTCATATTACAATGGATGAAATCAGTGCAGGTATCACTAGAGAGAGAGAGAAAGATGTGGATATACTCATAAAACTGCAAGCTTATACAAATAGCACTCATTTACTCACGGAGTTCAGAAACAGATTATTTAAAGAAATGGAGGGCAATGATAGCAAGACTTTTAAATTATAACTAAGCAGCACCTTGGCCTCAATTACAACACTAAATTAAAGCAGAAATCATATAAAGAAAAAGATGACCCAACTCTGTATTAATTATAGAATGACAAAACCACACAGGTTGGAAAGGTTAGTTTGACCTTCTGCTCAAAGCAGGTGGGTTGGGTCAGGCTGCCCTAGTGAATGATTAGATAACTGGGGCACAATGGGAATTAGAGGTAGCTAGGCAAGGAAGGAGGTTAGTAGTTTGTTATAGAATGAATTGTAGCAATAGGGAAGAAAAGGAAAAGAAAACTCAAAAGTGGCTAGAAAAATTAGGCAGATTATGGCTACAGATAGAATTTGCAGGTGACTACACACCCTCCCATGTTGCCTGACAACACAGGTAACTGCTGTGCTAGTGGATACCCACTGAAGATCTTTGCTTTCCTGCCCAACAGTGGTCGATCAAGACTAAGAATACCCACAATCCTGCTTCCAGGACTCACTCATGACCAAATTCCTTGTCCTGAGCACTATGAGCCGCTCATAATTTCCTGTCATGCGTATGTGAATTTTACATTCCTGTTTCACATCTCCCTAACAGTAACAAAATTAATTATAACTCATTTACTCTTATTTGAAAGACAACTCTCCAATTTTATCCAGAGTTTAAAAACAAGTCTATTTGTAAATACAAGACCTATAGTAATCAACTTTAGAACTACAGTTCAATAAAATCACATATGAATAGCCCCATTACACAAGTGATACCGCCTGATGTGCAATTGATCCCATGGTCTGTTGGAGGAATGCACCTCTCCTGCTGCTCAAATAAAACTCCTTTTTTTTCAGCATAGCTCTATTTTTTAAGTGGTTTATATTACTCTACTGGAATTATCAGAGGGACTGCTTTGAGATCTTCAGGACAAATGTATTGCAGAAATGCAAATAAACTTCTAGCTTATTATTTGATACAGAGGCTGCTGTATACTCTACCTAGCTATTACATTTACCTTCCATGCCTATCAGTATGCACTCAGAGATTGATAGATGATGGTTTTATAATTTTTAAATACCTTTTTTTATATCCTGAACCTGTAGAGCCTTCAGACATTTTGTTCAGGAGATTTAGAATACTTTGCTGCTTGAAATAAAAAGAGCTTCAATTGGCAGGGTTTTTAATCCAAACATTTAAGGCATTGATTTTACTTAGTTTTTCTAAAGTAACTCCTTTAGGAAATTGAGTGCTACATTGCTAATTTTAACTTTATTCATTTTAAAGTGCTCCAGGATAGTAGCACAAAGGGCACTGTAAAAATTGCATTGTACTGTATTAGGTTTGAATAGGATGAGTTATAGAACCGTTTGAGCCTTTGAATTTCCAGAATTTAGTTATTACAATACCTGTAATACTAAAAGTTTCTTATGTATGCATTTTATATTTGGGGTTTTTTTCCTTAATAATCATAATTTCTAAGAAATACCTACTATACACAGTCTGTCACTAAAGCTTTATAATATTTTCTACTTATAATACAGCTGTACAAAAAGATTTTGTAGAAGCTATTCACACCTATATAAATAACATTTAAAATGCAAATGTTAATTGCCTAAACTACAGTGGAAATTCATTTTTCATGCAATGAATCTTTAAAATATTTCCAGTGTTTACTAACATGCAATGGGATTTTTCTTTTGCAAAACGATAAATATATTCGCCCTGTATAACTCTGAGTACAGCATGCAAAAATCTGTCTGAATATTACATAATGAGAGTAAATGGTTGTGTATTCAGAGTAACCAATGCAAAATGAAATAACTTGTATGTATCTTGACTTTTAGAACATTTTTACTATAAGATATTTGGAGGTTTGTAGCCAACTACAGCACAATTAAATATACAATAAAATACAACAGAGATTGTACTCATTTTCCTTTGATTCAGAACTGTACCATTGATTTCAGTAAAAACTGGTTCATAATACTTTAACTTTTAAAACAATAATACAGTTTCCTAGATGTATTTGTCTCATACATATTTCTTCAAAAAACTAGATGACATAGTGGGAAAATGTGAAAGATATTGTAAAGATACTGAATTTTCCTTTCTGTTTTCCAGTTATTTGTTTCAATCTCATGTATAACCTAGCATTCGCTGAAAGTGATAAATATCTAACACAAGCAGGCATAGAATTACTTTAAACCAATAAGCAAAATCTGAAAAATACCGAGTTGAGAGAGAAAAAAAATAAAAAGTATACAAAAGGTAAACATTGGTTTTGGAAGAATAAATGGAACATTCCTTAATTGCTTTTTCAAGACCAGTGGAAAATATTCCTCACACACACAGTGTTAGGGTTTTGGTTTTTTTTATTATTCTCTTGCCTCTCAACAAGGGATAATTTGTGAAGGGATAACTTAGTGTAGAAAAAACAAGGTGGATGAACTTTAAGCAACATTTTAATAGATATACCGCCAAACTTCAGCAGGTCACTGGGGAGACAGATCGATGGAATGTATGTTATCACTAACATCAAAAAGAATAGATCTAGCATAGAAAAAAAAAAACAACAAGCCAAACTATTTAAAAATTTAAAGCATTATCTATAGCATTTTTATTCAAAGGCTTTTTTGAACAATTGTGTTTGCTTGCACACTTCTTTGACAACAGTAAGTTCCCACATACCCTGCCTTTGTGGTCAAAGTACTGCATGGTCTTTTTAGATTCCATGTGTAACTAGATTTGTTTTGTATTTCAGTTCTGTTTAAAATATATATGCATTAGTGATTATAAAACATTTTAGCTTTAAAGGAAGAGGGTAATACTGCACTCACTCTAAAGCAAAAAACATAGTAGCAAAGTCAGGCAATGATACACATTTTTACTTTTATGTTCTCTATATTAAAATACATGTTTATAACAATAAAACATGCATCACAGGGCATTGATCTTATGCTATCTGTCTCAGCCAGATTCAGATGAAATCGAAACCCATGATTGTCTTCTCATTGGTCTCTGTATTTCCTGGAGAATGCATTTTGGATATTTTCAGCTAAAGAGACCCATCAACTTGTGCATTGATAGCACAGGTCCTCTAAAGACCTCCAGCCTGCAAAGTGTTTATGGCACAACATAGCCTGATGGGCCAGGAAGAATGCAGACAAGAGCAGTCAGCAACATGAACCAGAAGCATCACCCAAAATCGTGAGCGAGTATGTAACGTTCACATCCTGTTGCTCTTCTGAGGTGGTAAGACAGGGAAACCAGGCTTTATTTTGCAAATAAAATATGCAAATTTGTTACAATTCTGTGATAACCAGCAGGAGTAATTAAGATCTGTGATGTGTTCTACAGCTATAACTGTAAAACACTCTGATTAATCTAAAATTAACTTAATCTAATAAACTGTTTACTTTTCCAGTAGTGAAATCTGCAGTGGGTTAGAAAAGAAGAAAATTGTTTCACACTTCTTATAAACTGCACAATGGCCACTCTTTTTATGTAGAAAATTGAAATTTTCATATTAGTGAGAAATGTTTCTCAACCCTGGGGAGAATAACTAAAATATTCTGGTTTCCCAAGGAAAAGTCAAAACTTTGTCTAGCGAGCCAAAAATAAAGTTTTTTAAAAAATGCTTTGTTTTTTTCCATCAAAATAGTTTTGAGTAAGTATATTCAGTTTTATTTATATGAGTTGATTTTCTTGTACAAAACATTTGTACAAAACAACCAATGATTACAACAAAATCATTTATGTTGGCTGCATTTTTTTACATGTGAGTTAGGCTTGAAGTTTCCTTCATCATGGTTATTTAGGACTTTCTTAACTAATCTGACTAAAGAAAATCCACAGAAGATGTAATGTAGCTGGGCAATCCAGCTACTCATTACTTAGTACAGAGACAGGGAAGATGACCTACAGCTCTTCCAATCTCCATGCTAAAAGCACCAGCGTGGCAGCATTCCAGCTTTCTTGCACATGGTCTTTACACTTTTTTAATACAAAAAACAGATCTCTGCCATGAATAAATAAATAAATGCTTTTAGGTGACCAAACCAGTTGGCCATCAAAAACAGAAGTAAATAGCAAAATACAACATCTCACACTCCTCTGACCCAAGACCCTCTTCACAGTTAGCTAGAGTGGCAATCACCTCTGAGCCAGAATTCCTCCAAAAGAGGAAAGACAGACTGCACCCAAAAGCACCTATTTCTCTCCATGGACTTCTAAAAACGTTGGAGTAACTCACTCAGATGTAGATCTCCAATACTAGGTGAGATCAATCCCAAATCTGGTCTTCAGTCTGTTTCTCTCCTTCCACTAGAATAGTGGAAGGAGAGAAAAGAAAGAAAAGAGAGCTTTCACTTGGGTTAGGAAGTTACTTTTACCATCTCTTCTGAGCTCTTTTTGTCTATGCCTTGATACTATTTCACAGAGTGATTGTTGGATCTCTTTCAGGACACTTTCACACCATTTTCTGAAGAGTGTTGAAGCATAAATTTTCAATCTCATTTCTTCTCTGTACTTTCATGTAGCTCCCACAAAATTTCAGCAATCAAAGCTACACTCATGTTTTGTAAAAGAAAACAACGCAACAGTCTTGTTCTGAATAGGGTTTTTGGTTCAGTTTCCATGTTCAGCTCAGTGAAGTAAATAATAAAATTATGTATGGACCTTTCGATATCATCCTGCAATTCTAATTAATTTAACCAAAATCACACTCACCTGCGTGAGTTTCAGGAAATGTCAGCCTGTGGTTTGTATTCACATCTCAAGTACAACACTTTAAATGTACATTGACTCCTTTGAAGTCAATGGATACAGTCCAGTGTAAATGACAACAAAGTCTACCCAGTGACCCCAGAATTCTCCTCATAGAAGGATTCCATCTGTAATTGCACTTTATGGCACATTACAGTGTAGGTATACAAATTTGCTGCAGAAATCCACTCTTGAACTTTTCATTCTTTTCTTTAAACTGCTATTTTAGTGAAAGGATTTAGGGATATTTTGCCACCAAAATATGTAAAAAAGTGGTTAATGAAGTAAACTTTACAAGCATAAGTAAGAAAGCATATTTTGAATCCTTTCAATACCATTAATCAACTGGTTTTACATCTATAAAATTAAAATAATAGAAAACTGCTTCAATGATCTGGAGAGATCATTCAGTTCATCCTTTGCCCCAAAGGAGGTGTCAACATTTAGGAGGTTAACTAGGATATGCAATACGGCTTTCTTTTTGCCTACCACACATGAAGGGATTCAGAAAGTCACATTTTCAATATTTTCAGCAGTCCAGTCCAGAAGCCTAGATATTTAAAGGCAAATGAAATATTAGTTATCTAAAAGTTTGTATGTTCAAGTTCCCGTTAATAACTATCTATATCTGCAGAGAAGGCCTGACCTGCCATCCACTGGAATCAATGTGGATTACTTTACCGTTAACTTTCATGGACTTTGTAGCAAGCCCCTGTTCAGGCCCCTGTGTGGAATAATTACATGCACAGCTGTAAACATGCAATGTTTAATACAAATTTGACTACATAAAGCTCATTTATTTGCAAGTCTGATCCATAAATTATCACAAATCAGCATAAATGTTATAATCTAAATTAAAGCATCATTGTTAAGACTAGAATATGTTTATTAATATCATCACTAGTGAATATAAGGGCGTTTCTCCCTCTTCTCACATTCTTTTGTTGCATATAACTTTATACAGTTGAATAACTAGCAATTTCTTCATGCAGCTCTAATAGCATCTCTTAACAAGGCTACAAGGACAACTCACATGAAAAATTTAGATATCTACAGAGAACCTTTAAAAAACACTAAAGCTTTGTTTTATTTGTTGTTTCTTGAACAACTTTTGACCATTCTGAGTATTTGCTCTGCAATGGAGATGTTAATAGTTATCTTCAGACCGTACCTTATCTTTTACTGTAAACCTCTTAAGCAGTGCATTCACATTTCATGTCCTTTCACAGTGCAGTTCACTTGTAGACAAAAGCAAGAGGAATTTGTTTCAGTTGAGCTACTCCTTTTTAAGAGACACTTTCCAGCTCACTTGCAGAAGCTGCCAAAAGGGAAATCAAGGATTGGGATTAGCATTTTTTTTCCAAGATCTGAAAGACCAGTAAGGTCATGGGGATTTTTCAAATTTATTTGTCATCTATTAAAGTGTCATTAAAGTATTTGCTAATTGATGGGCTGTCAACTACTGGAAAGTCCTACACCTCTAATCCTCTAATTGTACAGTCTTCCAAGATGTCATCATCAGATCTTAAATTCATCCTGTTGGAAACTGCTTCCGAGTTTTACACTTTTCCAACCACTACTACTGAATTTGTTTTGCTACAAGAACAATAGAAGACTGATTATGTTAGTTATGTGTAACTCTCAGGCTGGTCATTTTAGATACAGTGCTGAACTTTCATTTGTTTACATGCTGCTCAAATCTAATGTTATTATAGATGTATATGACTAGGAAATGTTTTGTCCAAATATTTTTAAATATGAAACTAAAAATAACAAAATTATTTTTGAGCTTTTGTACTTTCATATGTACATTGCTTATACATAATAAAGAATGAAGTCTCGTCCAATCAGAATTTAACCAACTTAAAAGCGTACATGGAACTTCTACTATTGATTTTATGTTACACAGTACATAATGAACAAATTATATACGACCTAAAGACCTTAAAGATTATTTTCACTTTGCAATACAAAATATTGTTTTAAGCAGAGGTGAACCCAGTCACTGATTCAAAGCCTCATTATTATGGAATCCATTTCATCAAGAACTGCAGAAATGCTGGAAAGCACATAATAATTCTTCTGTGCATCTTTCTACTCTATTTGCAGGCTCTGCACAAAACCTCATTACAGAGGTACTGTGAAAATTCAACCATTTTTCTTGTGTCTAGATGGAGAAAAAATGCAGGTTCACTCTGACATGGGTCTTAGGACTAGGTAAGCACAGAGTAGAAAACACACTGTTTTTTCAACTCCTGATGTGGTGCTACAGCTGATTTCACGTTATAGTCTCCAAAGCTACAATAGATAATGACCTGTCTCCAGGCCCTCTTGGTAGTTCCTTGGCTAAAAACTGTACCAAGGTCATAACTTACAAAAGCATTTTAGTATTTCCTGGGTTAAAACATACATGTACAATTTCACAAAACATACACATAAAATTATAGAAAATGTACAATTTTTTCAAAATTATTAAACAACAGCAGAAGAGAGCTAGAGGACTACTTAAAGGTGAAGGACACAACCCTGTTGTGCCTCTGTCATGTTTTGTCAGGAGAGAGTGTAATAGGATTCATCCTGCCCACTGTGTAGTTACCAAACCTATATTTCAAGAATGAACTAATATGAACAAGTTTTGGATATATTTTACTGTGAATATGTAGATTTAAAAAAAATTGTACATGATATAATGGTGACAGTATTTGAAAAAATAATGTATTGTTTTTAAAAAATTACCAGTAATCAATAAAGTCTGTTTCCACAAATTCTTCTATGCTTTGGGAACAGATCACAAAAGATGGGTCTCTGCAGTGGAAAATATTATCATCTGGCATTTTTTATCTATATTCCAAACTGGGATGGTGTTTTTTTTGTCCAATAGAAATCTGCACTGAGCACAACTGTCAATGTTCTCACCAAGAAAAATAATACCAAAACTGATTCAGATCATCTAAGACCTACACAAGGGACAAGGCCACCTATGGGGGTATTTACCTTAATACTGGCATTGGGCCTAAGCCTTGATATAAGTTCCCAGGCAACAGATCTATTACAGCTATATTAGTAAGGTTCACACTGCCCCTGAAAGCTTTATTAAATGATTATTGCACAGCATGGAGGAAAATCTGTTTAAAATTAATATGCAGCATCAGCCAGTCATGGCTCATAGCTGAGATATGCTCTTCATGTCAAAAAAGTAGAATTTTCCAAATAAGTAAGTGAAATTCCATTCATTAACTATACTTGTTTAATCTGACCTCTAGGGCTCTAGTCAATGTGGAGAAATGGCCATTTCTAGAGTTTATCTAATTTTTCTTCTGTCTTAGGACACCACTCTCCAGTAGGATGCATTGCTCTGGAAGTGTTCCTCTGCTTTTGCAGACCACAGATGAAGCCCAGCTGTCTCACCAGAGTAGCTGAAGTTAAACAATGCGAACCCCAACTGAAGTGAAAGGTGTAAGATCTGATGTATCCATCTACCCCACGGTATTCTGACAGACTTAAAGAAGCATCTTGAATGTATACAAGATTTAGTGTATTAAGTTATCCTTTTTCCAGAAAAAAATTTGGGACAACTAATGACAAGTAAAATCATGCCCACACATATTTCTTCAAAAGGATTGTAAGGAAACAGCCAATTAGTTAAACTTCTATAGTGCTGCCACAATCAGAATATACAATAAAAAAAACAATTACATGTTTTATGGAGGTTATTTTTAATGAACAGCTAAGAACTCTAAAAAGTTTAAAGATACAACTTCATCTTAACAAAATTTGTCATTTTACATTATTACATTGCTAAGAAATGTAAAAATTCAGATCATACAGTCTTAAAGTTATGAAAAAACTAAGTAAATGGGCAATTTATGTTGCTGACTTCAATCAATTTGGAACCTGAGGAGTACCCCAGGCAGGTAGCTCCTATCCCTACTAGCACCAGGTGGCAGTCTGGCGTTGACTGACAGTTCTTTTTCTCCCACAGACCAAAACCTTCCCTTGTTACAGCACTAGTCTGACTACCCCAGTTCTGAGAGTCTTCTACACTTTTCTATCTGCTAAATAACATACATTCGCCCTGAGGATTTAAAGGGGAAAAATACTTTTTTGTGGGGAATAAGATTCATGTTTTTCAAAAACTCATTCATACAACTTTACTGATGCTTAAATGCTAGGGAATTTCCCTTCCATAAAGCCTGTTTTCACAAAGCAAGCTCTGAATATTGCTGGTAGGCCAGACCACACTAACATGCCCCAAAAATTGAAATAACCTCCAAAACCATGTATACAATATACGAGGCATATAAAACTTCTATCTACTAGATCACATTGTTTTTCACAGCACATGTATCACAGATCAGTTCAAACCTGTTACTCACAATGAAAAAAAAATAAAAATCTTCACAGTTCCAAATTAACAGTGGCAAAAATAGTGGATAAGAGATGATAAGCATATGTTACAAAGTTTATAAGACAAGGAAATTTGATGGTCCAAAAGGTCATGTTTTGGCTAGGTAAGCTATGTAAAACAGCTTACAATTTACAATTTGACAAGTTGAACCCATTTTGTAGTTTTTCTTGCTAACCTCTAGAGGAAAAATAAATTTTGTTAGATTTAAAAGAAAAAAAATGATACTAAGGTGTACATAAAATTTCTCAAACACCCGTGGAAACTATCTTACTTTATTTGTTACTCATCACTGAGTCATTTTATTTGTTACTTACAATTGAGTCATTTTAATTAGTCTAGTGATTAATTTATTTATTAAATTTTGTTAACAAAGGAAATAAACAACAACAACAACAAAAATCAAAATAACAGTAAAAACTTATAACTTTCCACAGTGATAAAACAATTTTTTCCTAATATCAGAAAAACAGGTTTTATTAACAAATCCAAATATTTCACTGAAAATGCCTGCTAATTCTTATTTATATAAACATGGAAGTCAGAGATACTCTCTTCAGCTTGCAAAATTGTGCTCACACATAGATAGCTCAAGTTTCTAAGAAGAACAAATAATAATAATTTAAGTAATTTGAAGTGTTGATTTTTTTTTTATTATTTCTCCATTTTGGTAAGCTGTTGTATGGCTTACATTGATATTGTCTGATTGCTACTGAAAATGAATTTGAACAGCATGGTGCTCCCTGTCCTCAATTTTATGTAACCACCAAGGGAATTTCTTGCAAAAATCCTCCAGAGGGTACCTAAGGTATCTCTGAAGCTGAGAAGGTAGCATTTTAATAAGAAATTTTGTTACTGAATATAGCTAAAACCATAAAAATGTAAGAATTCAGAACCTGTGACAGTATACATGAAAGTAAAAGTCTGAACAAGTGCCGTTAAAAATTAGAGCCAGTAAAAATCGTGTCTTTTTTCTCAAGGAAATTTAACAGGTTTGGAGAGGTTGTGACCATGTTCATTGAACTATTCTGTTAGATTTGCAAAGGTTAAATTCAGTAAGCAACTATTATTTTAATAACTATTCACCAATAAACAGCTAAAGCACTGTTCAAATTACCTGCAAAAAAGCAGGAAGCCTATGTTCATCATCTTGACTAGAGAACTGGAGTTTACTAGTCTTCTGTCATATGTACATTCATTTGGTTGCAGTGGATACATCAAGAGTTTTAGCCTATGTTCCTTGTACACTTGTGTTGGGTTTGGGGGGCAGGGAGGGAGGGGGCATGCAAAATACATTTATAGAAATTACATATAATTTGTCTTACAAACAAAGAAATTGTTTCCTCCAGAGCACTCTCATGTGCTTATACTCACTTTAGTGATGTTTAAAAATTATAGACTGAGGACAATTTTACTCACTCTTAGTATGTTCTTGTAGTGACTGTGGCTGGATGCCAGGTGCCCATCAAAGCCACTCTATCACTCCCTCTCCTCGACTGGACAAAGGAGAGAAAATATAACAAAAGGCTCATGGGTCAAGATAAGGACAGAGAGAGATCACTCACCAGTTAGTCATGGGCAAAACAGACTCGACTTGGGGAAATTAATTTAATTTATTACCAATGAATTCAGAGGAGGATAATGAGATATAAACCCAAAACTTAAAACATCTTCCCCCCACCCCTCCCCAGGCTTAACTTTTCTCCCAATTTTCTATCTCCTAGCCCCCAGTGGCACAGGGGGATGGGGAATAGGGGTTGCGGTCAGTTCATCACACATTCTTTCTGCTGCACCAGCGGGGGAATAGGGGTCCCTCTCATGGGAGACAGTCTTCCATGAACTTCTCCAGCATGAGTCCTTCCCATGAACGACAGTTCTTCACGAACCGCTCCAGCATGGATCTTTTCCATGGGTTGCAGTCCTTCAGGAACAGACTGCTCCAGCGCAGGTCCCCCATGGGGTCCCCCCATGCCAGCAAACCTGCTCCAGCGTTGGTTCCTCTTTCCACAGGGGCCACAGGTGATGCCAGTAACCTGTTCCAGCATGGGCTTCCCATGGGGTCACAGCCTCCCTCTGGGATCCACATGCTCCAGCGTGGGGTCCTTCATGGGTTACAGGTGGATATCTACTCCTCCATGGACCTCCATGGACTGCAGGAGGACAGCCTGCCTCACCATGGTCTTCACCACAGGCTGCAGGGAAATCTCTGCTCTGGTGCCTGGAGCACCTCCTCTCCCTCCTTCTTCACCGACCTTGGTGTCTGCAAGGGCTGTTCCTCTCATATATTCTCACTCCTCTCTCACTCTTCCTCCTGGATTTTTTCTCTTCCCCTTCTTAATTATGTTATTACAGAGATGTTACCATCATTACTGATTGGCCAGGCCTAACCAGCAGTGGGTCCGTCTTGGAGCCAGCTGGCATTGGCTGTGTTGGACATGGGGGGACCCTTCTGGCAGCTTCTCACAGAAGCCACCCCTATGCCCCTTCACTACCAAAACCTGGCCACACCTACGAAATAGTTTTATTCTCTCTTTAAAATACATCTGTGGAATCTTCACAGACTATATCTTTTTATTCTGTTGTGACAGCATGGAAGAGCTTTATAGCCTTAGAGAAGTCTACTAGGGAAAGCCTGTGATGCAGACTGGGCAAGACAACTCCTGCTGTAGTATACAAATGCTGGTGGAGGACTCAAAGATAGGGGCAGAGTGGCTTCTAATGAAGGAGCAGGTACTAAATCCACAAAAATTTTCAGCTATAATTATTACACAAAGAGAAGTGGGAACAGCCTTAAAGGTCATATCTGCTCTTAAAACAATTTACAAAGTAGTATAAAATCAAAAGTAATAGAACTAATGCTAGATGGTTTTCAGTCATAACTGGAGTGGAATGAAGATCATACATATGGCCCATGACCACCGCTTAGCTTAGAGGCAATAGCTTGCTATGCTGCAGTAACTCCAATGATTTCAGTTTCTGTGTTCACACTTCAAATCTGTAGAGCACAATGGTGGTATAAAGGTTTTTTCAATCCTGCACTCTGGGTTGAAAGTTACACTTTAATGAAGACACAGCAGAAAATTTCACCATAGTTATCAGTAAATTGTTTAAAGCAGAAGTCATCAGCCTGTGCCTCATACACAGCCTCCTTAACAAATTTTATAGTAATCACTCCAGTAGAGAGTATTTTTAAAATCAAAATATACATACATAAACTACTTTCATTTTTCACCTATCTACTTTCAGAGATTCACAGCTTTCACTGGAGTAATTACAGTTTATAATCTTAAAAGTATAAGCAACTCAGAAGCAGGTAGCATGAAAAAAAAAAAAAAACCAGTTCTTTGATGTCAGCATATTCAAACACTATTTTATAAAGCATAAATCAAAAATGGTAATATCTGCACAAATAAAATAAATTAAATCCAGATATTATTTCTAGCTATGACCAAAAGAATAGGAAATTGAAAAACTGTACACTAGCTAACATCAATGAGCCACAGGTAAAACAGCACAGTCCTGCACTTCTTAAAAGTCTTTTTTTCCCCCACTACCCTGAAGTGTTACCATGTCTGAGTAATAATAGCATGGTTTTATTCACAGAGCCAGTCCTTTTGAGTATTCTGAGCTGGATCTGCTGACTTCAGTAAGGAGAAAAAAAAAACACAAAAGTTTTAATGCTTTTTATTGCAGTTAGACCTGCGATACCAGCACAGTCAAGAAAGATGGTTTCTGTTTCTTCTTGTTCACCTTCAATAGAATTCTTTAAAATCTCGATGAAAAAAATGCCTAGCTGTCATAGGTCATTAAATGTAGAAGTTCCCAGGCATGAACCGTGCTGAAGAAGCAGGATTCTGTGCCTGCATATAGGCTTGCAGGACAGATGCCTCATAAATGACTTAGAGGCAATACATATCTTCTCTGAATCAAATGTAGAAGAGGACATACATCATGCACTGAAAAACAGTTTATGTTCCTAAAGTCATCCAAGTGTAATCAGAAACTGGCCTTTTCTAGTCAGAACCCCAGTGGCTCTGAAGCAGCTGAGGCAACCCCATAATCAAGTCTAGATCAGGCATTGGCATCCAGGCTACTCAACGCCATCTCCAGCCTGTGCTCATATCATCCACAATGCTGAACACAGACTCCCCTTAGTACTGAAGAGAGAGAACTGTTGGCAGAATGCTTTTTCCAAAGGTATGTTGCCATTGATCCACCACAGCCTTGACTTAGAATCATAGAATAATAGAATGGTTTGGGTTGAAAGGGACGTTTAAACATCATCTAGTCTAACCACTCCACAGTCAGCTGGGACATCTTCAACTAGATCAGGTGGCTATGTAACAAAGCCTGGTTTCCTTTTGGGTCATCTTTAGTGCAGCTCTGAGCCTCAGTTAGAGGGGTGTATATTTTTTATGGACTGGTTTCTATTATACTTGCCTTCAAATTTTTATCCATAATGTAAATTGAGACAATGACTATTAATGTTAACACGGTTCTGGAGCAATGGAATGGGCAGCTATTGAGACTTTTTCATCAATCATAAATAAATATTTTTTAAACCACACATACACTCCATGTAATGTGATTTGCTGTGTCTTTTATAACATGAACTACTTCTTTGTCATTTTAAAAACTAGTTTTAATTGATTTTCAGATATCAAGCATCACTACAAAGACCTATTTTTATTTCATTGCACTGGCTTCTACTTTATTGTTTAATTTTATGTCAGTCTGTTGAGATCTCTTTATATGAGGTATTTCCTTCTTAGCCATATTTTATTAAAATATCAACTAGTACTAGGGATCTTTCCATGGTTTTTTGAAATTTAGAAATAGCTTGGCTCTTACATGATACTTTAATAATGTTGCCAACCCTCTGATAAGTTGTTCACATCAGATATTTAGCCCCAATACCTAATGCTTGAGAATCTACATTGATTCTCTTCACGTTCCGCCTCTGAATTCCAAGATCTATGAATATTAAGTTGTGCTTGCCCCAAAGCAAAAGTATACTCACTAAGATATTTGCTGAGATCAGGAGTCTCTCTGCCCCATTTTTAAAACAAAGGCATTAATAAAGAAGCACTATAAAATGTACAACACTGAAAAAAATGAGAGAAATTGAGTATTTTTAATAAAGTGGGAAAAAAATCCTCTAGTTCAAAGCACCCTATCTGAGCTACCCTAAATAATGCAAAAGAGTAACAATTTATAGCACTTTTACAGAATTATGTCTGCTGAGAAGCGTGAATAGACCCTGGTTTCTAAACCTATGATGAGTATTTTTAAAAACAGTGGTCACCTAGGGTAAAAAGATGTAATTCTCTATAATTTTAACCCTTACAAATACATGGGTAGATACTATATATAGCATCTATGGAGGTCAGTTAGACCTGGTGGCAATAGTTGCATTGTTACCCAGCATGCTCATAATTACTTTGTGTACCAAGCACAGAAGTCATAGAGCTATGCCGAGGGTACACATGTACATCTTTCAATGCTGAAACATCTTTCACAAGGACTAAATGAGCTTTATAATTTTAAATGCATCCATAAATGTGTACTTTTAAAATTCCTTAAATATCTCTTTTTTTTTTTTTTTTTTTTTTTTTTTTATAATTACATTTCTTAAGTTCTATTCCAAATGCTCTCAGCTTCCTTTATGATTTGGACCATTTTAATGCATGCATGAAAATAAGGAACTTATTTAAAAAAAGCTGAAACTAGTACAAATGAGAAGGAAAAAAGAAACACAGAAGAAATGTGAATGAGGTGGTTTACTAGTTTGCCAACAGGTGGAATAAATGTGCTATGGCAAAAACAACCCATTGAGATAAGTGCTGAAGCAAACTAATACTACTAATTTATGTAGGCATGTATTAAGATTCTCAAGGCTCAGTTTCTAAACTGTGACTACATAATATTACTTCTGCCCCCCCTGTTTGTAATTACATTGCTTTCATTTTTATATATTGAACAGTTCCCCAGCTGCTCTTTAGAAAATAATAAATTGGTTAATTTTAAGAGCAACCACATATGGTTAAGATAATTCAAGAGATACAACTGAGTAATGTAATTCATCTTTTTTTACACAAATCTTTATATTAAACTAAAAATAAAGCTCTACTATGTTTATTACAGTAAATATTCTTATTGAAATCAACAGTATATGAGTTATTCCCAGCAGGTTCTATATAAGCCATTACTGAAATATCTCATTGCAAGTATTTTTCAGCAATTTCTTCCGTCTGTTATTCTATATATTACAATATATTGAGCACAAAATAAGATATTGGTATCTCTCAGTATAACTTCTATTGGATTATGAATTAAGATGCATATAAACTGGATTGTAAATTAAGAAACACAAAAAGTCAAAGCGCCCCTTGGATATGGAAAGCGCCCAGTGTGGTAGAGACCTCACCTCCCCACCAGCATCAGGGCTGACACTCGAGACACTTCAGGATAGCACTCTTATTCACCACCCTGGCAGAAATAAGAAATTCCCTGGCTTCAAGAAGAAGTTCTAGAGAAATTTATTCTTCTCTTTACTGGCAATTGCTATGTAGGACTTTATATGGATTCCCAGATAGCATTAATGGTTCTGTTTTCTGCATGCCTCAGGCCACAGGGCTGTGATTACTTTTAATCAGTTTCAAGACTCCCCACCCTGAGCTGCGCTTTGGTTATCTTCAGACTGGATCAGTACGTTGTAGCCTATGTACTGTAACACTTGGAAGTTTCCCTGAGGCTTTCAGGCTATGCAGAATGCAGCCAAAATGAAAGTTTAGGTCCCTTTCTTTCCTCTTCCTCTCCCTACAGGAACTTCACTGGCTGTTCCCCGTTTCCCATCAGTAGTCCCAAGTACTGTACAGCAATTGTAAATCCTGCCCGTTCTTTTCTAAGGTAATACCATAAAACAAACAAACAAAAACCCCCCAAACAATCACAAAAAGGAAAATAAAAATACAATAGAATAGATAAAATAAAATAAATTAAAATAAAAATAAAGTAATATTTTCCTGGGAGCTTGCAATGTTGTTTCTTTTTTATATTACCCTTAAATGCCTTCTGAAAACCCATGCAACTACATGTAATTTAACTTTACATGTATTCCTGATAAAAAACAAGTCTCAAATCACCAGTCTGTGTGATCAGAAATAAACTTTAACAGTCTTCAACCCCAAAAACTCAGTTTAATGGGTGCAAGGAGGACAGACTCCTTGTGTTCACCCATTAACACAGTGGAAAAGATTCTGATTCTGCCACTCACACTCATACTTGTTCCTCACTCATTAACCTTTATTTCAGTGAAACATGTAACTTGTGTTATTGACCTCTGCCAATATAAGCAGCACACTTTCTGTTTCAAAAGATCTATAACACTCATTGCACGGGGATGCTAAAACTTAACATGAATGTTTAAAAAGAGTGAATATCATTTAGAACAGTAAAATAATTTTCAGGATCATATGGTAACTATCAGTAGCATAACAAACACCAAATTATGTGTCAATGTGATAAAATCATGTCAGTGCAGGGGGTGGGGAGCAACTGGGAAGATGCAGTGACAGTACTCTGTGCATGTGCAATTCTTATTATTCAGAAAAACAAAGAAGAGAAAGTTGGAGGAAATGTATCTATAAAAATCCCTGCTGAATAATATATAATTATCAAAAAGAGCCCAGACAAACACTCAGATGATTCTTATAGCACATCAGACAAAATATACCAGTTATTCAAAAAAACGAGGCAGATGAGATTAGGCTTGTGCAGGTTGTTTTGCTGACATGCAGCGTTCTAGACAAGCAAGTGAACATGCTATTAGACAAGCAAGGGAACACATTACACAAGGACCTACACAAACTACAAAACAATCAAAGACTGTTTCAATATCATAATGTAAAGTTGTAATGGGAAGGCAGACAGGATGATAAAAAGAAGCAGATTTCTTTGAAATGTGAGTCAAGAGGAGGAAAAAAGTGACAATCTCATAACATTTTCAGATGAAGATTTAAGATTATGGCACCTTCCACATGAAGAACATAGGAAGTGAATACCAAAACACGCAGCTATTAAAACAACAAAAGTAACGTAATTTTTACAAGCTATATAACTCCACTGTTAGAGAACTCAGCTAATTCCAGAAAGGAAGATACTCGGGGACAGAGGGATGTAAGGTCTAATTAAATGTAGAGTAATGCTGCTGAATAAAGTCTAGAGTGGTTTTCTGCCTTCAGTACAGAAACTGCTGTCTCCTACAAAATAACCAGACTGGGCTCCACTAATTTCCCAGCAGCAATTCCAAAAGCAAGAAGCTGCAAAAGCTCTTTCTCTTTTGGTAGTTTTGTGTTGAGCAGCCATAAACTCAAGTTTAACTGAAAGGAGGGTTTTGCAATTGCAAAACCAAGAGCTGCAGTAGCACCAGTTTTTCAAAGCTGCCACTGCAGCAGTGACTGTGGGAAGCCTAATGCAAGATTAAGACTCCAGCTGCAGGAAACAATGTTTTTATTTAATGTTGAGTACAAAACTTCTCTTTACTCATTGTTGAAATACAGGTTGCAGGAAGAACAGTTTTGTCCTTCCACTGGAAAACTACCCAATTTCCAGTTAACTCCTGCTGGCAAGACTGGCTGACCAACCATGCTGTGATGAAAGAAAAAAGGCAGAAGCTCTGTACGAACGGACAAGAGACTGTCATGTACATTCATGAAAAAGACAGACCAGAACACTTCACAGTGTGATAAAGGGGAAATAAAAATGAATAAATAAAGACAAATAAGATAAAGAGACATGGCCAAGTTACACCAGAAAAAGCGAAACCAAGATCACTGTTAAACCACCTATGGGGCAAAATGTACTTTTCATGTGATGAGAAAAGGTGTACATGGCTGCCCCGTAAATCTTGTAATTTCTCTGTTTTCAAAAAGCAGAAATATTCCTGTTAAAATCACCAGTAAAGTCAAAGGAGAATTGGGACAATTTCCCAGATTTTGATGGATTCTCAATTTGGAAACATTATAGAAGTACTTCTATGACGCACCCATTAAACTATAACGTAGCCAAATTGAGAATCCATCAAAATGGATTATAGAAGTCCATTATAGAAGTACTTCTATAATGTAAGTCTCCATCTTGAAACATAACAAAACACCAAGTATCAGGTTGAAAATGCTTCTAGAAGTATCAGCCAAGTTGGTCATACCAAGTTAAGAGAGTCTAATATATAAACACAATACTATACATCATAAACAGCAAAACAAAGTTGCAGTTACAACTAGGATCTATCAATTTAATGGGAAGAAACAAACTCTTCATATTAAGCAGAAAACAAAGTGAATAACCACTTTATGATCAAGCTTATAGAGACACACCTGCAGATAGATGCAGGAGTATAAGATGCTTCTGCACACAGTCTTTTGTGTCTACAAGGACATGATTCAAACTCTTCAGGACGAGCATTGGTTATTTTTCTAGATGGAATATTATTTTTTATAAGCTCGAATATCTCTTTCTTGTCTTGCCAGTGAACACTGGCTCAAGCCTGAAGTACCTACAGCAAGAAATCAAAGCAACATAAAAAGTATTTACAAGCACATGTACCAAGGAAGGCAAAGTGGGAGAAGAAGATAAGAGGCAGTAGGTTTCCTCTCCGTGTCAGCTGGCAGGACACATGCTGTGAGCCACATGAGGAAGCAGGTCACCTGGCCCACAGGAGCTCCAGCATTCACAAGAGTGATTTATGTCAGGGAGCAAAACCCAAACAACTTTAAAAAAGAGGATCAATTTCAGCAATTCGTATGCTACCAATAATTGAAAAACAGATAAAACCAAAAACAATTGGAAGTTTCTTGAAAAATGAAGTATCTTTTGTTCCAGTGAGAACAGCAATTTACTTCTGCTGTGTATTTCCTTTGTATAAGCAGCAGTCATTTGCTGGTGCATGCAGAGAGGGGAGGAAAGAAAAGGTGTTCACGTTTTCTAAAAAAATACACATTTATGAACAAATGCTTGGCTTTGGTCCAATAGGTTTTTTGTCTACTCATTATGATCTTAATACAGTCCTAAGTAAAGTAGTTCCCACAGAATAATGTTGCATCTATAATGGGCAAGACTTTTGTATTTATGTGTCAAGTTTTGCAGGGTAAGGGAAAAGGCTTTTTGGATAGTTGTGGGATCTTCATTTTCCCTCACTTTGAGCTTAAAAAAAAGGCCAGTGTTCATAATTCTTCATTTCTGTGGAATCCTTATAAATGTTTTTCTACAGTTGAGCTGGTATTGTGAATTATTCCCTTGCACAGCTCCACAAGCTACCCCCATATGAGTAACAGAAGAGCAAGTTAAGAAAAATTATAAGAGAAGTGCTTAGGGAAGAGAGCACTGCAGCGTACATTACAAAGGTCAGAGGGAGCCCAGAAGCAGAACTAGAAAAATATTCTTCACAGTATGCATCGCAGTGTAGAAATTCGCATAAAACTCAAATACCATCATTGTTATTTTTGAAATCAAGAAAGCTGGGCAAAAAATTGCAGAAGAGACCTGATAAAAGTACAAACTAACAAGTCGCTTCTGTGTTAAGAATTTACTGAGATATTTGACCTTAAAGAACAGATACAGTAGATTTTTAAGTCCAGTCAAAAGACTCTCAGTTGTTGAATCCAAACCACCTCCATATCTGGTGAAGAAAGCTACTAAAGATGCATATTTTTTTCCTTCCGTGGAAGGAATTCACTGAAACAACCAACCAAACAAAAAAACTTTCAGCCTAAGCAAACAGAAATTGTGTTAGGAAGAGTCTAGAGCAGCATGTTCTTCCCAAAATATTTATCATGACTAGGTAGTAAGTGTTAGGTGAGAAAAATAAAGGATGTGTCCAAAACACAGAATGTGAAAGGAAACAACTCTTAATGTTTGTACAGACACAACAAAACGAATCCTTCACTTTCATCTGCTGTCACCTCTTGTTGACTGGCAGCCTCGGTTACTGTAAGAAGTGATAGAACATGTTTTCCTGGTATGGTTATCAGGTCTATGACTGTAAGGGAAAACACCAAAAACAGACACCAAGTGGTTGGTTTCTTAGAAACAGAAACAAAATTGAGAAAAAAATGTAATTATTGCTTTTAATAACTAACTGGAAGAAAACATGGAACAACTAAGAAATTCACTTGGCAACCAATAGAAATTAGAAACCTTAGGATCATTTAGCGGACTAAAGGACTTGGAAGACCATTCAGAAAAGCTGAAGTCTATGCTGAACCTGATCCTACTGTACCTAAATTACTGATCAATAAACTGAGATCCATTACACAGAGGTTTATTAAACTCCAAAGCAAAGCTTGACTATAAAAATTTGAAGAAGGAAAAATAACCCAAGACCAGACATGAATTATGGTATGGCTAATTTGGGAATTGCAAGGTCTACAGAAGGGATGATGAAGTCTCTGTCATTTGGGAAGCACACATCAACATAAATTTTGCTCTTTCCTGAATGGCTAGAGTTGTGACGCTACTACTATCCAGAGAAGTCCAACTTCTACATGCTTACATGCGATATTCCCCTGATGCAGTCTCTTCCACTAATCTTCTAAGTGTTGTATGTGATTCCTTCTGTGTGCAAAAGCTACAGGGCAAACTGCAATCAATGCATAATTTGACTTGATGCCCTTTGAGTTTCCCAGTACTCTGAAACAGGCAAAATCACTTAAGAGTAGCTGATTCAATTTGTCAGGCAGCACTGTGTGTAACATGTATTGGCCCTAATTCTGCTGTAGCAGAATAGGGTTTCTTGTCAGTCAGTCAGGGCATTGGGCTATTCACAGGAGCATGGCAGGGAAAAATGTGAGCCTAAGGAAGAACTCCACGCAAGAATATTTAGTTAGAGGGGAACTCGTGTATATACGAATATTAACATTTAAAGTCACACAGTAATACATTTTATAGAGCTAAATTCAGTTATTGTAGATATTGAAAGGAAAGTTCACAGGATAGGTGCTTTCCCACATACTGCACCAGCTCTCTGAAGGAACAAAGAAATTCTCCCATTGTCTGTTTTTGAACTTGGTTTCCAGTTTTCTGGGCTATCACCTCTCAGGAGGTGTGTAGCATTTAGTTTTGGTTCCATTTTGGTTTTGTTTGGGGTTTTTGTTTGCTCTCAAACTGCCTGCCACCATCTGTTCCAGCACTCTGAGGTACATTTCTGAGAAGGGAAAGGAAGGGGGAGGTACAGGTTTCTCCATTTAATATTGGTTTCATGGGTTAAATTTTTTTATACAAATCAGCGGAGGCAGATGTTCCCATGCCATAGAAGACTGTTACTTTGCCATCAGACCTTCATACGCAGTGTTTGAAATCAGCTTCACAATAGAAAATTATAATAGAACAAATAAGGCATGTCTGTTGTTTAATATATTAATGTCAGGAAATAATAATTTACACTAATTGTATCTACATGTGAGCAAACAGTTACATTGTTTACGGTTAAAAAGTCCATTAAAGAAGACTATATATTGGTACAACTCCTTTAATTCCAGGATTTATCGGAAGGCTATGGTAATATTCATACAGGTAGGCAGACAGTGGGCCTACACAGATGCAAATACACATTTGTAATTCTCTTTCACAAATAATAGCTTTATAAAATATACAAATGTGGTGCTTGAGATACATTCCAGGATCATATCTTATCTTCTATTTGAAATATGCTAGAACACCTTTGGCCTCTATTGAAAATACAGAAAGATCTAACCTGACAAAAAAGTGAGATATCCTACATTTATTTAAACCACATACCATGCTGAAGAATCTTTTATCAAAGATCCAGGAGTACTTACCTTTCCTGATACACTACTTCTTGAAATGTCAGCATCCTAGAGAAATACCATTAAGCCTCCAGACAGCATGTGCTTTCCCTGATTGTCTCTTCTATTTTTTTTCTGGGCTTAGAATTGGGCCCAAATAATTCACTCAAGTCTTCAACAAGCATATTAACCCAAGGAGTGCCACATACAGTGTTTCATACTTGATTAATTAAAAAATCAAGCATCTGAAATACAGTCAGTACAAAAGATATCACAAACAAATTGTGTCCTTCCCATTTTACTTTTAACAAAATGCTTCAAAAAGTCTTTACACTTCTGTGCAAATTGCCTGCCCTTTGTGCACCAGCATCCTTGCTGGGGTGCTGATAGCCTACTCTGGGCATCTACGGTCAACAGGATCTTGCTTTTCACTTCCCTGATTAAGTAAGTAATGTTCACTTTCTGGGAATCCCCCATGGAGCAGCAGCATTCCTACGTGCCTGGCCGTAACACCAGTAATGACTGGATTCTGAGAGAATTTGAAAACCTTCCTCAACACACTTATTTCTGTTTTTCAACCTATATTCAAAGCAATACTTTGGCATCGTTACGTGATTTTTGACAGGGTTACTGTAAATTCATCATGCTAAACTGAAATGTTTCTGGCAGATGTCTACTATGCAACAATCAAGCTATGCATACAATAAAATGTTACAACCACAGTGCTACTTCTAGTTGTAAAAATTACACATATAATATTTATTAATGCTAACTGGGAGCACAATTATGCATTATATTATTTATTTTTTAATTAGAAAACTTACTGCAAACAGTTACTTCAGTACGTTACATGGAATTAAAATTTTAAAAATTTAGTCAAGTCAAAAGTTGTTATTGGTAAAAAGAAAATGAACACATGTATGTGCTAAAAAAGCTCAGTTTCTTTTTCAACCCTTCAGATTTTTTTTCATAGTCACTAACAAATTATTTTTTCAGTCTTTTCTAGTTTTCTTCCTGAAGGCTACCCTGGAACAATGGATTCAGAAAGCTATTTGGTGCGAAAAAACCCTGAATCATTAAAGGGGAATACTGTAACTTTTCCAAAAGCAAACATTACTGAACAGCAGGCAAAGAAGTAGGATTTATTTTGAAAGTAATTTAACCTATTCATATTTACGGAAGTCAAGCTTAAATCATGCAAAACAACTTGTTCCATGAGTACTGGAATTAATTTTCATTTGTGTGATTTCAGTCTCTCAGCTTGATTCCCTTACATTTAATAAAATCTGAACTTCAGCTATAGGTTTTCCGCAATTAAACATTTTTAGTAAGTCTCCCTTCTGTGGATTCTCTGACAGCTTCTAAGTGCTGAGCAAATTCTGCAAGTTCCCCTTCAGTGGGGTAAGAATAGGCCCACTTTCCTTTGTTAGGTTTCTTTTTTGTTTGTTTGTTTATTTGTTTTTTTAATTGCTGTCATTTTTCGGTTCAAATGGGACCATCAGGCTTAGAAGTTATTAGCAGGGAATAAAAAAATGGACAAACACACACACAAGCATATACAGTGGATTACTAAGCTCTTTTCTCTCTGGAAACCAGGCTAAGAAAAAGTGAAAAATTATTTGTGTCATTGGAGAAATCCCCGTATGTCTCAAAATACAGTCTAACAAACTACTTATGAATTCCATAGGGGTCAATTTTCATTTTACCATTTGACTCCCTCAAGAAAACCACAGAACTGAAGAAGTAGCCTGTGGGAAATAAATAAATAAATAAATAAACCTAATGGTACAGTTTGTGAGTTAAATTTCTCCTGGAGTAGGGGAATGCAAAACTATTGCTGAATCAATGTAACACAGCATTGTATTAACCTCTCACTAAAGAGCAGGGAAGTGAAATATCCAGTAAGTGCCCAACCTTTGCACCTGCTCTGTAATTTCCTGCATTGCAACATGTGGAAGGATAGTGTACAAATAAAAAAAGCCAGTACCCACTTCTTTTCCCCAGAGGAAGGTTCCCAGAGGAACCAGACCTTCTAGCTCTGTATTTTTGTTCTTTTAACGTTTCAGAGTAGATCTGTAAGGTTATGATGAGCCTACTGACAGCTCACAACACACAAATCCCAGCAGTCCTCTGTACACCGGAATGTATTTTGTCTTGTAAATTTTCCATAAACTTTTATACCATAGATGAACTTTCATGCTGTATTTTGGTGTGAGTGGACTATCTTAACACTGCCACACATTTTCCTTTCACAGCCCATTTTATTAACTTTTTTATATTAAGTAAATTCACTTTTTATCTATGATGTTTATTTTACAGGTAATTCATCTACTTTAAAGTGTTTTCTTAGGGACTTCAATTTAGCTTTGCCCTTGAAATTAACATTTAATGTGTTTTACATTTTTGCAATATAAATTAACCTTTATTTGAATTATTAGTCCAGAACTGTAACCTACACTCACCATACTATCCCAGACAGCTACCGTGAGAGAAAAGACATTTTTCTGTGGTGGAGATCCTGCACCAGTGAAAGTAGCACCATTTCAAGTCCATTTCAATAGATTAGAGATATAACTGGTGCTTCTCATACTCCCACCAGTAAGGGTAAGGAAACAAAGAAAAAACCTACCAAATAAAACCCCAGCCCACAGAGATGCTGTAGAACCTGGTACAGGAAGACAGCCAAGGAATAATCCACCTTGTAGACCCAGGAGATCTGTCCCTGCTTTATCTGATCATAGAATTATAGAATCATAGAATGGTTTGGGTTGGAAGGGACCTTAAAGATCATCTAGTTCCAAGCCCCCTGCCATCAGCAGGGACACCTTCCACTAGACCAGGTTGCTCAAAGCCTCATCCAGCCTGGCCTTAAACACTTCCAGGGAGGGGGCATCCACAACTTCCTTGGGCAAAATGCACGTATCTCATCTGCAGAGAACAGGTCAGTAAACGTTACTTCTTCATTAGATAATCCCTCTGAACACAGGTGATAAACAGTACAGAATACTGTCACTTTTCTTATGCACCTAGAATATATAGATATATTATGCCAGTGAAAGTTTTATGGAAAAAGATTTCCTTCTATCTTTTTTTAATGTTTAACAAAAGTAAGAATTCTGTGAGTCCCATTGAAGTTATTAAAATAATCTATTAGTGCTGCTAGACAACAAATTCATGAAGTATTGCTGCATCATCTCATATAACCTCTCCAATATGAAAGGAAATAAAATTCCATCCAGTTCAACATTTATTGATTTTTTTCTATATATATACTATATATACTTATATATGTATGCATATACACACACAGCCTTTTAAAGGTAAGCATATCTTTCAGAAAAGCATTCAGTTGAGGACTAAAACAATCAGAATGTGAGTAATCGAATGTTGCATTTGGTAGTTTGTTCTACTCATTACCACCTTCACAGTTATATTCAGGTAAGAAATTGGACACCAGTTTTTGTTTGCCTTTAGATTTTAGCTCTTTCTGCAACTCTCTGGTAGAATAAAAAAAGCTTCAGAACACCATAATTTGTTCCTGTGAAGACACTGGTACAGTGTGATGAAGTCACATCTCAGTCTTCTGCTGGATAAACTGAGTAGAATGAAATCGGCAATTCTCTCATTTTAAAGCAATTTTAGGCCTCTCAGTAATTTCTGAGGCTCTGTTTTGGACTATTTCTGTTTTTCAAAACACAAAAGTCAGAGTGCAGTGTTCAGAAACCAGTTTCCTAAGCGCACACTCTTCCCTGGTTCCAGTCATTGCATTACCCATTTAAAAATCAAAATGTCGCTGAGAAAGGCCACAGCATTTCAACTGAAAACCATTGTTCAGTATCTTCATCATAATCCTCAAGTATTTTCAAAGTGTTCAAAATGAATCCTCTTTTGACAAAGTAAATTCTAAATATTTTCCTTCCCCTTCATAGCGTGGAAAAAAAATTTTCAGAAGAGGTCGATCCTACCAGGTCCAGATTGCTCTAAGCACCTTGTAATAAGGTATATGTTTAATTTACTGTTCCATCAACTATTGATTCATCTACAAATTCTGCTAGAAATGCTTTCAGATAATTGATTAAAATGTTGAATAGTGGCAGGCACAGTACCAATTTCTGCAGAACCTCTCTAAAATCACCCTTTTAATAATTATTTCATTTGACAACTACTGTTTGAGACTATTAGTTACTTGGTTTCAGTCTACATCTTCTGCACATATTAAAGTATAATCTTGCAGATCAGGATGTCATATAAGTCCTAAGTCAAATGTGTTAAGAACTCAGGTATATTATGGCTATAAGATCATTTTTATCAGCCAAACTTTTATTCTCATTAGTGAATAATAATTGAGAAGTATTTCCCATAAAACTATATTGACATGCATTAGTACTTTTTCCATAATTGAATTTGTCATTATTTCCAGATCAAGCTTCCAATGATCTTCCCTGAGAATAAACTGAGCTTTCCCCAAATTCTAATTACCAATTTTGAACATGAACAGGAATAATGTAGCATCAACCTTTTGAAAAGCAGTTTGTTTATGTTAAAATCCACTCTCGCCTAAGGTCTTAAAACCATCTTGTAAGGTTACTACAAAGTTGCAAGGAAGTTTAATAAGCAAAACACCATTCTTCAGTAAAAAGGTTTTTTTGCATAGATAAATATGTATTAGGTATCAAAGAATCAATGAGAACCAATAGAACTGTAGAGGAAATTTTAGTGAAAACATGGAGGATGCTGGATTAGTAAACAAAGTGCTGAACAGAAATGGCAAGAAGCTGAAATCTGAGATGGAGCAAAACCATAGAAGTAACAAATGGAGATAAGCTTTAATGACATGGGAGATTTATTTTCTCTGTGTTTGCCAAGATGACACTTGCAGGTCTCCACCCTAAAAACTTTAAAAAGTGTTCTACAAGTCCCATGAAAATCTTACAAGTGTTTATGTAAAAGATCATAATATTGATCCTTTGGACTGTTCCCTTTACAGAAGTTAAGGTCCAACTGAAATACTGTTAACTTTCTTGCCACAGAAATCCATGCATGTTATAGACATGAATATATTTTTTTAACTCAACACACCATGCAACACCTACGTTTCTCATTAGCAGAGAAAGTCAAGTTGTTCCCTCAGTCTTGTGATACTTTGAAATGAGAAGCATAGCTCATACAGTCTATAATGCCTGAAATGAATGCTGTACTGAAGAAAGGTTGAAGAAACCGGACTGGATTGCTTTGAACTAGGTAAGAGAAAACTAGGCAGGAGTACACAAACTATATGAAAGGTTAATATATGAAAGGTTAGGACAAAAGAATGGTGATTGTTCTACACATCCACTGGGAATAGAACATGGATTCATCAGTTTGCAGAAATGAAAATAAGATTAAATGGGATGTTAGAAAAAAGCTTTCTAGCTGTAAGACTACTGTAGCACTAATGCCAACTATCTCAAGTGTCCTAAAGTCGTTTCATCAGATGTTTTCAAGAACATTTTTAGAGACTGTTTCAGCTTAGATTGCTGAAGTGCTCCAGAAGTTCCTAACAACCATGTACTTCTCTTTCCACAACATTTTTTTGTGAATTTTGGAATTAGTATCTTTCAGCCCTAAGTCAAATGTGTTAAGAACTCAGGTATATTATGGCTATAAGAGGTATATTATGGAAGTGCTCCAGAAGTTCCTAACAACCATGTACTTCTCTTTCCACAACATTTTTTTGTGAATTTTGGAATTAGTATCTTTCAGTATTAGCCTTTTTCATACAAATTATTCTGAAAAATAATTCCCAGAAAAAGTTGAAAGTTAGTATTACTCTGAAACACATTCTATTTTTGTCCTTTCCAAACAATGTGTGAGATGTAAGTTCAGTATGATATAGACTTTTTTTTATTTACATGTACATATACTACAAAAATATTACAGTTCAACTTCCAGATGTTATAAAAATTAATATCAGCTTTAAAAGAATGTGAAACATAAAAGTATCATTTTAACACCAAAAAATACATTTTCACCACAGGTTTTTGTAACAAGACTTGCATATGCAAGACATGGAACAATTTAAAAATCATTTTGATGCATTATGAATCACTTGCAAAAAAATAAAGAAGTGAAGACATCCTCAATTTTGGTAAATATTTATAGAGCCAAACAATATGAAGTATATGTAACAATCAAATTTCTAGTGAAAATGTGTGCAAGTGGGTTTATTTTGAAAGGAAAATTCCTACTCCCAGTGTCATACCCAATTAAATTCTCCAGGTAATGACCCCATTTGCATAGAGAGCTGAACCCACAAGTGGGAATTTTAATGGGCACACCACCTGAGTACATTAATTGAGAGTGACACTACTTGAACTAGTTTTGTGCTTACCCCACTGAAAATTCTACTCATATTATTTTTAATGTCAAGCTACAAGTCAAATTTCAAGATGATGGATTTGTTCTTTTTTAAGCATTGAATTTGAATAAAAGAAAGCTTTAATTCTGTTATGCATTGCATAGCTTTAACTAATCTGTAGTTCTGATTCTCACCATTGCTTCATTTTTTCAGTGATTGGAATTTAATTTTATTCATTAATTTGTGAATAATTAGATAGAAAATAATGCCTTCAGCAGCTAAATTGCTTTTGGATTGCTGTTTAATGTACTTTTACCAGAATATATGTTACAGTTAAGCTGGTATAATAGTTTACCAAAATGTAATTGTGTAAATACGTCTAATTATTCTTTTTGAAGAAAGAAGACTGAACATTAAATTTCAGTCATGGATACCTTAATTTCCTAAACTTAACCCCATGAAAACTTGCTGTTTTCAAAGCAGATTACTGATGCGGAGACAGCAGTTGTCAACAGCCGTGGAATCCTTGCACCGTGTTTCCCTTTACCCTTCACACGCTACTTGTAATGACCTTGAAGATATTGTGGATTCTAAACCACTGCTGTTAGTCTACATTAAATGTGTAATCAAGGAGTCTCCTCCTCACATGAAGAAAAAGACAAATGGAGTTGCATTTCCTAGGGAGGAAAGCAAACCCATGTTAATACATTTACTTTCCTAGCTTGTTCTAATTAGTCTTCAGTAACTGAAAGTAGCACAGAATCTAAAAACCAGCATATATGTGCCATAGTAAAAGGTATTAATTTTAAAATAATGTACTGGTCTTACTCCTGTGAGAACTATTTTGAATACTGGCAGTTTGCAAGACTCTGCAGAGTCCATCTCAACAGAATTTTCAGTTCTTTATTTCAAAGAGTAAGACACAATAAATTTATTTTAAACTACATATATCCAAATATAAAACACTGTTGAGCTATGGTTATTCAGATATATTCTGAAATTCTAAAGACATCACTTTCACAAGTCTATTTGACTAGCAGTTGCATACAGCAGTGAAAACAGAAAAGATTAAGAAATAATTTACAACATAACGTACATATTGGTATTGTCATAGACCTCCATAATTAAAGCCCTTTCTGTTCTCTTTGTTCAAAGATTAAAAAAAAAAACAAACCCAAAGAACCCATCTTGTGATAAAGAAACAGAGGTAGGCACTGTGGAAGAAGATTGTAATGGGAAATACATACAAGTTGGAGTACAGCATATTCAGTGTGGTCACTTTGTGCAACTTGGAGAAGAGACAAATTGCAGAAGTCTGCACCACTGATTGAAGAGGAATTGTATAGTGCTTGGGCACCAATTACATACCCTCCTGAGATGATATAAAGAGCCTCAATTATAGTGGAGTATTTTGTCAGTTAAAATAGCATATGCATATCAGAATAAAAATTAGTAAGATACTACTAAAGGTATAAAAGGTATTATACAATCTTTCATCTAACATCCCATTTTTATGAGTATTGAATGTCAATGTACTAACAGTTGCTATAATATACATACATAAAGGAGGTAAACAGGACTGTATGTAGTGGTTTTTTAAATCACTTGTTAGGGGAACTGATATACTAAAAACCCTACAGAGGTTAAGATCACCTAATCAAACTCAACCTCTGCATGTATTTCAGAATGGTAACTCAAGAGAAATTTCTCTCTTTCCAACTATAGTAGAAACAGCCCATCATATCAAAGATTTCTAAAGAAAAGAAAGGCCATCCTTTTATGCCACTAGCACCAAATCATTGGTAAATAGCACAAGCAAGTGCTTATGAGGAGGCTGAATTTTGTACAAGCAATCAACTTCATATTTGAGTATACTGAGCACAGTGAACAAGTTCATCATGGAAGTCGGTGCAGGGTATTATTTTTATTGAACTTCTTTCAATATCCTGATGACAAAATTGAGCTAAGGTCCTCCTGCTCTCACAATTTCAAAGATATGTCAGAAGGGTTAGAAGGTGGAAAAAAAGGTAAGATTAATGTCTGTAGGATTCTAGAGCTACTGCTGTCAACACTACCTGAGGTCTTCCAACACATGGTGTGCACACTCACATACCTAGAGAGAGGAATAGAAAGAAGATACCAAGGAGATATTTCTCCAATATGTAATTTAATTTTGTGCCTAAGAGTAAAATTTAAGATATATCTGTTACCTTTCAGAAAGTCATATTCACAGAATCACAGAATCACAGAATCACAGAATCGCAGAATCGCAGAATCAAAGGGGTTGGAAGGGACCTCAAGAGATCATCTAGTCTAACCCCCCTGCCAAAGTAGGTTCCGTGCACCAGGTTGCAGAGGAAAGTGTCCAGGCGAGTTTTGAAGATCTCCAGGGATGGAGACTCCACAACCTCTCTGGGCAGCCTATTCCAGTGCTCTGTCACCCTCACAGTAAAGAAGTTTTTCCTTAAGTTTGTCTGGAACTTTTGGTGTTCCAGTTTTTGCCCATGGCCCTTGTCCTGTCACAGGGTACTACTGAAAATGCCCGGGCCCATTCATTTGGACCCCGCACTTCAGGTATTTATAGACATTGATAAGATCCCCTCTCAGTCTTGTCTTCTCCAGGCTGAAGAGTCCAAGATATCACAGGCCCCTAATCATCTTTGTGGCCCTTACAAGGCTGCTAGACAGAAGGAGCCTTACTGTTGAAGTACAACAATACAACCGGCACTGCTCTCCAAGAATATACACCAAATATTGTAATCATTAAGGCTTTTTTTTTTTTTTTTTAAATTTTGAACAGCTCAGAAAAGCTTTTCAATCAGCAGATTACTTTAAAAGCAAAGATTCAAGCTCAACAAACAGTTCTTAACACAAGTACTATAGTTGAAATAGTCAATATTCAATCCAAAAGTTACCAAAGGTTGGTCATGATTCCTCTTCATAGAAGCCATTTCTTCCTAGAAATGTTATTTATTATAGATACTAGCTATAATACTGTAATTTAAGTACAGTTTGAGACTGTAGTAAGTCTCAAATAGTGCTATTTCTTTATGCTTTTAGTAGTTTTCTTTCATGAACAATTATTTTCTAAGAGAAGTTTGGCACGCAGCCTCAATGGCAAGACTTCATGCTACACATGCAAGCACAGAACCTCTGTTTGTTTTAACGTATTACCTCTGTAACACCCAGAAAAGACATACTGCAATGATTTCAGACCCTCTAAGGGCCACCTATACACAGACATGGTAGAATATTCAATAAATGTAACATAGATATAGAAAAACTAGTGCAAAATACTGCAGCCATGCAGTTTCTGCAGTTTTAAAGTAGCACAGGCATACTCATGCTTGGCTTAAGTCAACATGAAAAAAATCTTTGCTTAAATCACAGATGAAGTGGTCTACTCTATCTGTGTTTAAACTAATGGGTTTTAAGAAATACCTTACTTTAAAATAGTGGTAGTGTGTATAAGCCTTCAGCTTCATAGGCCACAAAGGCCATTAGACCTTAATATGTCTACGGCAATATTATGGACTGACTATACTCTGTGTTCAGCTTGTTTTTAATAAATTGAAGACTGTTGCAGCATAATAGTATAATAGTTTTCATTTTGATCAAATTTAATCATTACTGGAACTCCATCTCATCAACACAATTACAGTAAGGAATTAATCTGCCCTCTTAATGACAAACTTTTTTTACTTTTGGGAGATTCATACTAGTGCAGCTTCCAGCACCTGAGCTGGCTTAGCTCCACCTGTAGGACAACTCACCAACACTGGCTCACCCTCTGTGCAAATCACCCAAATGCCAAAGCCTTCAGGAAGTGTTATAACAGAAAAATCACAAATAAGACATGAAATTATCATTCAGAAGAGTAACAGGGCAAGAAGAAGATATCCCAAAGTTTCAAAATAAAGATCTTTATTTCAAAATAGTGTTTGAGAATAGCACATCCAGTTGGTATAAAATACAAATAGCAAGTTACCATTTTTTCAAATTGGTCAGTTTGCAGAACTATACACTGAAACACTGTACAAGTTCACAAGAACTGTTATAAAATAGACAGTTCTGATGTTTTAATTTTATTTAAACTATATTTTCACATTTGTCTCCTTCTAATTCTACTTGTTTTAATTACACAAGGTGCTTACAAGATTGGGTATAGAGAAAATTACAAAACAGAATTTAACATAAATACAGAAAGGAATTCCTTAAAACTACATACTAATATTCTCTGCTATGAAGATACATTTTACAAAAGTGCTAATATCACTATGACAAACAGTAGCAGATTACATTTAAATGTCAGACAAATCACATAATTTTTTTTTTTTTCAACTGACCATAATACTTTGATACTCTAATCACTATGAGGGTTAATAAACATTAACTTCCTAGTATTTCACAAATGAAATGGGAAAAGAAAAACTATATCTGCATATGTGTGTGTGCGCGCATACATGTGAGACAGAGTGTACACACACACATATATGCATGAACAAAGTTCTGGTAATTATTATAATTATTATTTGTATTTTAACAGTACTGCTCTGTACAAACCCTTGTTTCTACTTACAAGAACTCAGAGGGGGGGTTTTTTTATTTATTGAAATTATGAAAACCTGGGAAATATATTTACTATCAAGCATTGTGATTGGTATTTTCTTTTTTTTAAAAACTATCAGCCTGTGGTAAAAGTAATTTTTACTAACATCCAGCATTCACTAAAAGGTTGATATGCAAATATGCCATTTTCGAAGCACAAAACTGGAACTGCTCTGGCAGGACATGGACGTCAGGGTAGGACAGGAGACTGGAAGTCTTCTTCCCCACCCCCAAAAGCACAATCAGACAAGAAAAAGCCATAGTTCACCTCTCCATGACCAGAAGGACACAGGGAAGGACAGTTCATGGTGCTGCCTAGCCCCAAAGAGCATGTCCCCACCATCACAGTGTCAACCATGGACCTACAATGGGCGAAGCGCTGTCTAGACTTTTTCCAAGGTGCATTGAGTCCCAGTGCTCACTGTGATGCCCCCAATTTCCCCAGAGGCATTATACCTTACAAAGGCAAAATGCCTCCAGGCACTGCCACTCAACCAAGGCACCTCTTCCCCCTTCCCAATGTGGTTCAGTCTTTTAGGAGTCATAATTGAGCCCCATGGGCCTGATTCTGAGCTCAGGGAATTTATCAATTTAACTATATGATTCCTTATTAGCCTGCCTATTACCATAATATCTTTGTGCTCTCTAGCTGGAGTTAAACCAATGGAAAATTCTGACATTAATGGAAATGCACTTAGTTTATGCAACACAGACCAGAATCTGGCCAATATATGGGAAAAAAAACCAATATTATAAGAATACATTCTTGTAGTAACTATCAAAAAACAGATAAGAAACCTTCTGAGTAAATCTGCATCACATCAGAATACACCACAATATTGCAGATGTTAAGGCACAATACACAACACCTCCCAGCTCCCTAGAATAGTTGAGGATTTGGCTGTTACCTTTAGCGGTAACTTGCAGTAGTAGGCACTACTAGCCAGTGTTCACAGGGAGAAGCTTTGGTTAATATCAGACCATTTGTTGACTTAGCTTGACACTCCTGTGATCATTGTCACATTTGCATAAACTGAATTCACTACAGAGGAAAGAGACATCTATGGTCAATTCACTCAACAGAAATACGCTATTGGCTATCAGTGACTTGTAACAAGGCCTGAAGTTACGAGATCCAACAATCTACAAATGGGAAATCGGGAGTGTAGATAGGAAAGTTTAAGTATGTGAGATCAAGATGTGTAGGTGGTTTACAAAGAAACCACCTACAGACATGGAGGGGAGAAACTAGCAGATGGTAAAGAAAATGGGTACTATTATTCCCTAAATCTGGGAATGCCATCAACCTTTCTATGTGTTAGATGAAATTAATTTCACAACTATAATGACAAAGAGAGATTCTTCTCAGAAAACCTTAATGGTATAATAGGAAAAAAGTTTCCCACTGTATTTTGAAACATTTTAAATCACAATCTGTTTATTTTTAAAGGATATCAAACATTTCTAAAATGACTTTTTTTTTTTTTTTACAGTTATTTAAAAATAACATTTAAAACATATCTGAGAATAAACATTTTTGCATCTGCTTTTTGCATTCAATGACAGAATTCCTTGATCAAGGTGGTTTTAGTTTGATCTTTATACGCTGTTTAAATTCTGACATCCTCTGCAGATCTTTCTCAGACAATGAAGAAATAAATACTAAGTTATGTGATACTGACTCTAAAGGCACAAACAGTGACAGGTTCACTTAATGTAAATGTTTAGATTACCAACCTGAATTCTGATAATTTCCCTTTTATAGCCACATTTTGAAGATCTGTTAGTTTATTAGTTAGTCTAAGGATATAATTCATGTCTACACAGCTTTCCAAAATCCCTTTCTAAAAAGAAGCATTTCAAGTAATGTTAGTACTGAAGTAAAATATAAGTTCTCTGTTTTGTCTTGATTGATGAATGGAATCTTGGTACTCTAGTCCATGGCAAAACTTACATGGACTTTAGTTTGCCAAATCTTCCCATAGCATCAAAACTGACAATGGAAAATGCCAGGAAACTCTCTCAAACCAATGAGCTATTTAAACCAAAGAAATATTGCCAATGTGACCACTGTAGCAAAACCAACAGTAGATTCCTGATGCTGACTTTTGCCTTAAGTTTAAAATAACAAAGCAAAGTCATTTTCAACCCAAAGATATTGAAATAAAGACATTTTGCTTTTCAGAATGCCTGTAAAGTCACGTTATGCATAGAGGCATTTGACCATTTAAACATTAAAGTAGGTAAAGGTAAATACTTAAGGCTTTGCCCTGTAACCCCTTCTCTGACCAAAACCTGTCATTCAATTTGAATGGGAATTTTGCCCTCATACAACCTGCAATATCAGGCCTATAATTTGGTTTCAATAAAGTCTTCCATTTGCAAAGCCAAAAGGAAGCTGGAATGTAGCTTGAGCTTCACATACAAAACTACACAATTTGTGTTAGAATACAGATTTGAGGATTGCTTTAAAAAAACCCAAAATTATATATAGGGAATTAACAGTGCAATATCAGTTGGTTGTGTGAAAATCTTACCTTGTCTTTCTTCAAATGTATTTAAAGAGAAGCTCTCCAGTTTTATAGAGAATAAAATAAAACAGGATAAATATTTCAGGATGGGAAGCAGATCCCACAGCATTCCATGCAGATCTCCAAGCAATCTGAAGATTCACAACATGCGTCCATTATGCCACAGTCCATGTCACATGGGCAGTTACAGTCATCCCCCATCTCATCCCCACAGCAACAGCAGCAGGCCTCCGATGTGCAGATGCCACAGGATGCTTGTCCCAGAACAATGTTACAGAGGGTGAGAAATTCACAGAACAAGCAAGCCAGGATACAGTGAACACAGCAATCTTCATAGTACCAGTTCAGTAGCATGTCATGTATGAACAAACAGGACAAAGAAACAAAAACAAAAGTAAAGAAAAAAGAACAAATCATTAATATGTTAATTCTAAATCCAGATATATAACAATGTAAAATAAGCAGCTGAAAGATAATGATTCAGAATAGACATACTCTAACACCACAAAGAACATGTTTTCTATTTTCAAGGTCACTTCTGCAGCCTAACTTGTCTCCAGTTCAGTACTGGTTTTGGTGCAAATTTCCTCTCCTCATTTCACTTCATGCAAATCCCAAATACTAAACATCTGCTTAGATCCATTTTTCCAGTCATTTATTACGTAAAATATCTGTATCTAACATCTTCAGTCATAACTTCTTCCAGCAAGACCACAAGTGATTTAAAAAAAAAAAAAAAAAAAAAAAATCAGCTTACGAAGGAAACTAAAACTATTTCCAGCCTCAACCTGTGCATCTTGCCCTTCTGAATTTGCTTTGTTTGGCTTGATGGTTACAAAGAAAAATAAGGGAGTTGCCATATCATCTTTGCTTTCTTTACAGTTTTAGACACACCTTAAACCCACCATAACAGTATGTCACATGTATTTCTGTACTTTCAAAAATATATAAAACATTCCATCAAAACACAGATTTTTCTATTGCTTTTCTACACAAATCTCTGGGCAGTCCTATTAAAGTACTATTTTAATCTTCAATAGAGTTCACAACCACATAAACAATAATATTCATCTCACATAAATACTGCTCAATTACATGAGGTAATTGAGGGAGTGTCCCACAAACTTTCAGCAAAAAATATGGCACCCAAAGACTAAATATATGGAATAACTTCAAACAATTCATACATCCATGACTCATGTCAGGCAAACAGAAAGACTGCAACTAAACATGCACTAGTGAAAAGGAGACTACAGGAGTGAGGGATATACAGTTTTCACTCTCTTCCCATAGTAAGCATGTAATGTGTATAAAGGACATGTAATTTGGAAGAGGCAGTGAAAAGAAAGAAAATGAAAACCGAAAAATACAAGTGTTCATGCTAGAGAACACAGTTCTTTCCTAGCCTCAGTTTTCATTCTTTTTACTGCTTGCAAGCCATGAACTCCTTTAGCCACAAATAGTTGAAGACTGAGAAAATGTTCTGGGTAAAATATCCTGCACCATCTCACCTTTTCCTTGTCCATACAATCTACGATAAGTATCTGCTAGGAAAGGCCAGCAGGAAAGACTGGATATTGAGCTATATAGGCATTTGATTTGACCATCTACAAATGTTACGTTCTTACAGTTCACAGGCTGGAGACTGTTATCATAGGGGAAAGACTGCAAGTACTTGCAACAGGAATACAACTACCAGGCCTCCTAAACACACTTATAATGTCAAAAATGGTGGAGTAACCATGGCAAGTATCTTGATTGATTCAAAGTATCTCTAACATTGCAGAAACTCAGACTGCAGGATAGCGTAGAGATAACTTTCCCTGAGCAAGCACCAATACTTACAGCAATGCAGTGACAGGCTCAGACTTGCAAAATCTGTCCCAAGGTGCAAAGTATCTACCTGAGCTTTTAACCTGCACTAAACACCACACTGCTGAGGACTGATTTCTCGTACTTACTACACTACTTAGATCCAAACAGCTATGGAATAACTATATTGCAATGTGGTCACTGTCATAACACACATAATGAATATTTATGTCCAAAAGAAAAAACAGAAATATCAGGAAAAGCAAGGAAAAAAAAAAGTAACCTCAAAAACTCCCTACTACTGTGCAGGAAGCAAACTAAGAGGGAACCAAAGGTAAAACTGAGCTGTCTTTAAAGAAAGTTGTTGCCTGTATTAAAAAGCTGCTTTTCCCAAAGAAATACTGTCATTAAATAAATGACCTTCATAGAAAACCCAGAAGATATGTGAAATAAAGCTGGGGAGTATTAGTTCACTGAAGAGGACGAAAGTCAGACCAATAGCGATTAATTAGCTGGTTGTCATGGAGATGGTGTTAAATTTGTTCAGGTACAATCTCCTTTCAGATTTTCTTTTAATATGAAGGAAAAAGATAAAGAAGCCAAGAGTTCTGTCTAAGAAGTCTTCATATTTGAGGAACTGAGGTTTTTACTATTTTGCATCTTTAAAACAAAACTAAAAGAAGCTAATACCACAATGAATTTTTTTCTACAAATGATTTTTTTAAACAAAACAACATAAAAAACTTTATGTGTATCAGTATTGAAAACAAGACGCTCAAACAAATCTCACCTGCTTCATGCAGGGATATGTAAAATTCCAGGGAGAGAAATAAACATTCACAGAAATTATAATATACCTATATACTGATGGACAAGAGATAGAATTCACAGATTAAACAAAAGAGACTGCACTCAGAAAGCACTTTCTGGACCCACAAGAGAACTTTTCCCTCCTAATCTAAAAAAAGCACTAAATCAATACTTACAGGGAGAGTCAGTGTTGATCTAAATAAAGGTATTTCAAAGGTAAAAGCTATCAAAAATGGTGCAAGACAGAAAAATTTTTACTATTAGTGCTATGATGGAACCTCTGTGGAGGGTCTTTCTTTACATCTCTTCTTCACTGACTGAAACACTAAAAAGGATTTATTTACCTATTGTTTATTTTTATTTCCTTCTCCTCAAATTGCAAAACTTATTTTCCATTTAGAAAGTCTATATAACAATTGTAGTTAACCTACACAAACACTTAACACAAAGTAGAGATACTCTTTACTGCTCTCTTCATTCTTGCAATGACTCATTTGTACAATGAACATAAACTTTGATCCACATTTCAAGGACAAACCTGAAATAATCATGCTTTTATATTCTTCATGTTATTGACTTTTAATAGCTATCCAGGTAGCAATTATTTAACACATGACAAAGCATGCTGTTACCTAGCCTTACCTAGCTTGCTGAATTAAAAATTATGACTCCAAAGGGCTGTAATACATTTGGATAAAATGGGTGGAAGAATAATTTCTTCCATGTATGACTCCTAATTCTTAGCTTCTTATCTACAGATGTAATTATAAGGAAAAGGAAAAGATACAGTCAAAATGGGGTTTTTTGTAATAATAACAAACCTACACAGTACACAAAACTCATACATCCTTCTCTAGTACCTATATTCCTACAGCAACCTGTCCATTCCATAGAAAAAATTATACAGTTAAATTCACCTCCTTGGGTTGCTGTTGCAGGGTGTCATGACCAGTACAATCCAGCCATGAAGAAGATGCTATATAAAATTCACTGCTTGCACAATACTCCCTAATAATTCTTTGCTGCTTCTAGGACCAAAGAGATTATTTTAAATTACAGATTATTTTAAATTTCAAAACTATTTTAACATGTTAAGAATAAAGTCTATACTTAGCTTGTAGTCTCTGACCTTACCATATCAAAATCCTGGTAATTTTTGCAGGTGAGTGAGTAGTGGAACACATGAATCCAAATGGAACGAAACTTAATTTATGTATTTGGGAAGACTTTGGAAAAGAAAGCAAATGTTATTATCTTAATGTCTGGCATCATGTTTTCTGGAAACCTTGAATATATTTTAGTCTTTTCAGATAAAGATATGATATAGCAATATTGCTTATGATATTGTATTACTGTAAAGAAAGGCTAGCTTAAAATTATCTACTTCTTTACTTTCTTTTATTTTGGATTGAGAATTGGAGATTTTCTCATTCTTCTTTCCCCATTAGATATATTAATGCAATTAAGAATTAGGGGTATGTCTTTACCAAGGACCAAACTCAGTTTGCCTTGATGTTCATGATGTGGCATTGTTGATAAATAGTTAACTCCCAAGTTTCTTGGGGTTTAAGTTTTCATTAAATACTTTCAGAGAAAAAGAAGAAATCAGCCTGTGTTTCATTACAAAAGCCCAGCATTAATGAAGATTAGCTTTTCCTTAGGACTTCAGCACTACACCACATCAGTCTCAAATTTCCATTGTTTTTCAAGTCTTCTATTACACTTTTTTCTAATTAATGTAGAAATGGTGCACAACTGACCAGCACTACACAAAAGTGAGGATGTGAGGTGTCAAACACTGTACAGAGGTATACTTCATACAAAAAATCCCAAACAAAACAGTCCATCTGTCTTAGTTCCTTAATCAAATGCATTTGATTTCATCAAAACACAGTATTGCATTCATTGGCTACCACCAAAGCTCCCAAAAATTATGCTGAATGGCATAAATTAGGATAGGCTTGGTCTGTGGGCAGTGATAGTATATTTTATTACATCAACTCACAGTTGGGAAAAAGGATGAGCTTTCAGACACAAAAGCTTATCTTCTATTATACTTTCATTCTGACTGGGATGAAAGTTAGACTTGAAGTTAAAAGGGTCATCCCATGAAGCATTTTTAATTACTGATGTAAGTAAAGCTGTTTCCTTAGTCCTTTGGCACATACCCAAAAGTTACAGATTTGTTAGGGAACTTCATCAAAATTGTAAAACAATGCCAAGGCAAACAGAAACCCTACCAACTCATCCAAGTTTTTGCTACTTGTATCACACCTGCACATCCAGCTACTTTGTGCTGATTTAACCAAAGTATGTATACACTACCAGTAACATCTACTGTAACTGGGTTATAAATCTTACCACAGAAAATATCCAGACAGGAAATAGCCTAAAATCCTTTAAAACTGTTTATACACTGTTATTAAATTCCCAGAGGGCCCCACCCTATACCATATCTCAGTCACAGCTATGTTCATTTAAGGAAAAGAAACAGTATCAACCATAAAACAACTTTAATTTTTGTCCATGTCTTTAAACATTTGCACATACATACCACTTTATTTCTAAAATCTTTGCATACAGATATTACCCTGGTATCCAATTCCTGTTAAATGCTGAAATATATATTTATTTTATTTCAACTTCCCTTTTATCATGTCCTCTTCATTTTTATGAAAAGGTGCAGCTCTCCTTAAGAAACTGATTTTTAAGACAATTACTGACCATCAAAACTGTACAAGGGATACAGAAGTTTAACTGAAAAAGGGACAGAGAAACACACATGCAGGCTGATCTATGCTGCTTTTGTAATGTTTGACACTAACTTGTCACAAACTGACCCAATAAGCTTTCATACCAAGTAGACAGGTCACATGTGATAAAAGGTTTTCATGTCTGCAATGGTAAATAAGCTCGCTTACAGGATGGTGACCTTGGTCAGCATCTTACTAACTATATTCGCCAAGTTCAGACAACTCACACATTCTCCAGGCACTCAGCTGTCTCACAGCAAGAACTGAAAAAGGAAAAACCACAATCAAAGTGGCAGCTGAGGTCCTCAGCAGGGGTTTACTCTGGGCCCCCGCAGAGCCCTGAACAGAAGTCCCAGCAGGTGCTCCTGGTGTCCCACTGGCTGGCGGCACGGGGCTGGCAGTGGTGGGGAGGAACACGCAGTGCCGACAGTGGAGGCCACTCGTGGCCAGTGAGAGAAGAAAAACCACCCCAGCACAAGTTTCTAAAAGGTGCGCATTACACAGAGATGGGGTGTCAGCTTACCAAGCAGCAGCATCTATGCCATCACACCACTGTTCCTGCAATGCATGGGGTTTGTGTGCAGCCTCCACTACCTATCCCCTTCCAAAAAACTCGCTGCTCCCAGGAAAATGCTCGAGGAAAAAATAAGAAAGCAGAAAGACCAAACAGACCTGTCGCATGGAGTATACTTATCCCTAGATAACAGAGCTGTATTTATTTTGACGGGGGAAAATACAGTTACAAAGCACAGTATATGTGATATTTCAGCATTCTAAAGTAGAAAACGAACATCTCTATTGATCAAGAAAATCAAAATGTTGCCCAAACAAGGAAATTACACTGCAAATCATGTCATCAAAACTTATATTCTAAAATCTCAATACAGATATAGCCTCAGGAGAAAAATGATCTCATTTTCAAACATACAGATATACTAAGAAACATGCCAATTTACAATATCTATGGCTTCCTTAGAATCTGCAACTTTCACTCCCATTGCCCATCACTGCATGTACTGAGACTAGTTAGGTGCTAGCTATACCATGACCTTACAAAATGGCTATTATGGGAAGACATTTTTCTGCTACAGGTCCTGTTTTCCACTCACTCATGTTACACAACATGTAAATCATCTCCCAAGACTTCTATGGAAACAAAAAATATACACCATGCTTAAAACATACCACCCTTCAAAACACCTTCTTAAAAAAATCACAAGTTTGACCATATGATAATGTTACTTGCCCACTGCCTGATTGACAACTGTGTTGTGATACAACCTAACCTAACAAAAAAACCTGTTTGGCACTTCATCCTCAGACACAAATCCACTTTTAATCAAGTACTAAAAGATAACATTTAGTTGCCTAAATGATACTTAATGCTATGGGATGGATTTCAGAAGTGTATGTATGTTTAAAAACAAAAAAAGAAATAGCCAGTAGATATTTCTGCATTGTTAGACTATTCATGGTACAACACACACTCATACCAAATTTCAGTAAATAATGCTAAACCAATGAGAGAACAGTATGTAAAACAAAACTTACTGCTGCACTTGTGGCACTCAAGAGGCAAAAAAATTAAAAATCCTATTCAGAACCATATGTCCAAAAGCAAAGTTGATGGAAAACTATTTTTCTGTTTATACAAAGTTATACAAACCAAAGTAAGAAGCTCCTACTTCATACAGAGGTCTGCCACCCTGCTAAGAGAACTACTCACTACTTTCCATGTATATGCATCTAGTGGTTCTTAAGACCCTGGCTTAGCACAGAGGCTGTTTGGTGGACTTGCTTTGTCTTCAGTTAAGCCATCAATACCACTTGGGATAGTCTAATAAATTAATGTAGTCAGCAGAGTGAGTTAAATAGTGCCCACCAACCCCATGATTGGATTCAATATCTAGAACAGATGAAGTTGAATTAATACTAAAAAGAAGGGGGGAAAAAGTCTAATTCAAATGCACCCTGAAATGTTGAATTTTAAACATTGGATTTTAAAAAACCCCACACGTTGGGTGAGATTGTTCACCATATCTCTCAGCTCAGTAGTACAAGATACACAGTCCAGAAGGCTGAGGAAGGTTACCAGGCCTTACTCCTGGAAAAGCACAAGTGGTAACTTAAATCTGGTGGCAAGCCTACATTGCCTGTCCTTCCTCAGAACTTCACCCTAATGCTCGATTGATTTTTCAGGTTTCCAAGGTGTTTCTCCGCAACACACATAAAAGGTGCAGGAAAGTCACAATTCTCTTTGATAGTGGTCTACCAACCAGAGTTCTGGAAGAACTGTGACACTTCTGACATCAGTAGTTTAAAATATTATTAAAATTTCTTTGAATTAAAAAAAATTTCTTTTATTCCTAATATGCACTGAAACCTACCCAGGCCCTTTGAAAAATCTTTAGAACTGAAACAGTGTTTAAAAACTGCTTTTTAAGAGAGACAGTCCTACTATTTCATAATTGCTTTGTTTTTTTGTAGTGTAAATTACAGAGCTGAGTAAGATTTCTTCAGTAACAATATGGATTAATAATAGATGCAGAGGAAGAGCAGAGCTGGTGAGTGCACTTGCACCCTCCTAAGCCTCACTGGATGTGAAAGTGTTTCTAAACAGCATATTCTGGAATGCTAACATGACACCATACAATACAGCCTCATTTAAAAAGGCAGATTTTAAAGCTTTTATACTACTGCTACTAAAATGTCTGTTGCATTCCAAGCACTTCCAATGCAACTTCAATTCTGAAAGCTCACAAGATGTGATCTGTGGTGGAAGTGGAGTTTGCAGCTGAAACAATTAATAAAATAGTAGCGGGCAATTTGGTAAGGTGAGGAACTGGGGTGGGAGGGGGCGCTTTATAGCTTGCATTAGGGCTGTCCAGTACTTTGGAAACCAACAGGAACAGTCCTGACCTTCTTCATGAGAAGATGTGATATCCTGGGTAAAATAACACTGGACTTAATTTAGCTTTCTGCTACATACACTGAAATGTGCAGTATATAAAGCAGCATGTTCCATTTGCTGACCTCTTAAATAAGCATAAGCCCAAATATGCTCCCGCACAGGATGGGTGGCAAGTCTGGACGTTTCTTGATTCTACCCTACTTCAAGCATTACTGGTTTTTCTGTTCTGTCAACAGAAAAGATGCTCTAGAGCAAAGTAGCTACCAGACCTGGACTTAAATTACAAATAGGTGTGGTGCTCCAGAAATATTCGCATCTTATCTTTTAAGAAGAAACAAGAAGAATGCAGCTTTTGGGAGGGAATAAGAAAAAGGGAAAATTCTTTTTCTCTTTTCTATTATCTAAACTCAGCTTGATGACCAGAATTTTGACTTTTCTTCCTTCTGAGGACGTACTCTATTTCTTTTCTCTAGTCACTTTGTTTCACTTAACAAAATCAGTTATTTTCCTGACCGGCAATAGAGCAGAGAACTCGAAGTGGAACACAAGGCAGATGAAATAAAAATACATGGCATGCATTCTCAGGGGTTTTGGGGTTTTTTTTGTTTGTTTGGTTGGTTTTTTTTTAAAGCTATAAATTCAATTATAAAATCCAAGGTCATGCATAAGGAATAGCAAAATTAAAGTGAATTGGAATATCTGAAAACATTCAAGTTTACCTGTATTTCTTTCTACTCAAATTATCTAGACACTACAGTAAATTGAAGCAGCTGAGTTAATTTGGGTTATTGATCATTCAATACTCACAGTACAAAAATTAATATATTTTGTCTCTTTCTGAATAAGATTACATAAGAAACTGCATACAAGTTATATTATTATACTGTACAGACTGCACAACCACACACCTTCAAGCAAACTCAAACTCAGCAGCAACCAATGGCTTATGAGGTTAATATGGTACAAATTAAAGCAAAGCCAAGTAGTTAAGCAACATTTCAAATAATTTCCAACAGTTCCCTATCTTTTCCATCTTCCTGTAAACCTTTTCAATAGTTTCTACAGAAATGTCATTGGATCAGAAGAGACAACTGCTCACAAAAATATCTCTTTGTCTGCAAAAGTATGATTCATAATACAAAGAAGCTGTAGAAGTTAGGTTC
>NW_010292340.1:21157-37444 GCF_000700745.2 Antrostomus carolinensis | reverse complement strand
TGTCTATGCGGTTACTAGTGTACTCTTCTGGTTTGTATAGTTAGATGTATTGATCAAGTATATATACTGCTAGTTTAAGGGCAATTAACCTCCTTTGAACAAATAACCTGGCTAATTGTAGCAAGTTTTTTTAAGTGTAGCCTTCCAGAAGTACTCATAAAGGATTAACATTTCTTAAATTCATGAACACAATTATTTTTAAGTTATGGATAAATAATTTTCCTTAAATACTGATGTCTTCTTTGTGTTATTTTAGACATTTCAGTTGACCATTGCCAGAGTCTCTGATTATGCAACTCATCAAAAAACTGATGAATGACAGAACAAATTATGCATATATTGATACTTCCTGCAAGGTAACAACTTGATAAGAATATTACTTACAGCCCATAGTTCCCTCATAAAGCCCTAAAGGGTGAAGTAGTGAAAAGCTGGAGAAACTGTCCAAAGGCTTGTACATGTGTGCAGGCAGATGTGCTGGCACAAATACCATACGGCATAATAACGTTTGTGCTTCACTCAGATTGGTAAACAGAAAAATCAGAGCAGCAGATATTAGCAGTATGGGTCAAGCTACGTAAGTTAGTGTGACAATACAATGTTATTACCTATATTTTAACCAGACACATCTTTGAAATATCAAGATTTCTAACTATATAAAATAATTGTATATTGGCACTTTCAGGCAACTAACATAATCATGTGTCAGATATTGAAATCAGACATTAGTATTTATCATAGAATCACTGAATGGTTTGGGTTGGAAGGGACCTTAAAGATCATCTAGTTCCAACCCCCCTGCCATCAGCAGGGACACCTTCCACTAGACCAGGTTGCTCAAAGCCTCATCCAGCCTGGCCTTGAACACTTCCAGGGAGGGGGCATCCACAACTTCCTTGGGCAACCTGTGCCAGTGTCTGAGCACCCTCACAGCAAAGAATTTATTCCTAATATCTAATCTAAACCTACCCTCTTTCAGCTTAAACCCATTTCCCCTTGTTTTGTCACTAAGTGCCCTTATGAAAAGTCTTTCCCCAGCTTTCTTGTAGGCCCCCTTCAGGTATTGGAAGGCAGCTATAAGATCTCCCCAGAGCCTTCTCTTTTCCAGGCTGAACAGCCCCAAATCTCTCAGCCTGTCCTCATAGGAGAGGTGCTCCAGCCCTTGGATCATACTCGTGGCCTCCTCTGGACTTGTTCTAGCTGTTCCAGGTCTCTCTTGTGATGGAGGCTCCAGAACTGGACGCAGTATTCCAGGTGGGGCCTTAAGAGAGCAGAGTAGAGGGGCAGAATCACCTCCCTCAGCCTGCTGGCCACACTTCTCTTGATGCAGCCCAGGATACAGTTATTGGCCTTCTGGGCTGCAAGCACACATTGCCAGCTCATGTTCAGCTTCTCATTCACCACCACTCCCAAGTCTTTCTCTTCAGAGCTGGATATATCTTTACCGATATATCTGAAGGTACCATACTAATTTTATCCTCAGTCATTCAGTAATTTGAAATAATTATTGCTAAGGTTATTAAAAACAAACAAAAAACTCACTGACTGTATTTATCCCAATACAATTGTAGAAGTAAAAAGGAAGTGCTTGCAATAAATAACTGTATAAGGGCATGAACAAGGCAGGTACTGTCTCTTTAGAACTCTGTAATTTCTTTTTCAGAGGTTGAATTTCCTAAAGTCAGAGGCCTGTACCTTGTACTAGACAGAGATCTAGGTCTACTGACTTACAGTCTTTTTATATACAAGAAAAATACTGGGCTGAGGGTAAACTGGATTCCACATAACAGAAAGAGATAAGGGAAATACAGCAAGTATGAAGCTGTGATTTTGGAAAAAAAATGATAGAGGACTGAAAGTGCAACAGAAAAATAACCGTAGGTTCTTGAAGATAAATATGAAAATAATCCACAGGAAGGAGGACCGGCCCATGGCAGAGTCTAAGAGAAGCTGTACATGACATTACTACATAGATTCACTCAGTAGGTTTTATTGAAGTAGCTGAAGTCAAGAGAAGTCACTCCACTGACATCAGTAGGCTTTATTCAGGTCACTACGTGCAGTCCTTCTGATCCCTCTTTCTTTCATCTAGGCTGAAAATCCTCCCCATTTCACTGAACAGTACCATTTCTCATTTCTCTAAGAATCTGTGTCTGGACCCACCCCCTCAAAGTTTTTTTTTTTCCAACCAGTCATGCCTATGCCTGCCTCAAACCAATAAAATTTATAGAGCCTTTGCGTCCTCCTTGTAACGGGCAGGCGAAAAGCCCATCAAGTATATTAGTGCTAATAGGAAGGCACTAAGGAAGGACTGAAGAGGCTCAGGAACTCTGGGACCATTAGAGTAATTGCAAGCAGTGAAAACACGCATACACAGCTCAAACATAAGGGAAATTATTTATTTTTGCTTATTTAAGTTCTGCATAGGAAGGACAAAACTTTTCCATGCAACTTATTTACAGCCCACATAGAGTATAAGGCACATTAAACATTGAAGTACAGGTCCAAATTTTATTATCTAGTGTTCAGACCTCATAGCAAGTCAGAACATCTGTTAACAGAACATTTTGAAAAGCAAACTCTACCCTCATGGAGCCTGCCATTACTGGATATAAGTATTTACTATGCTTTGAACCAGTGCTTTAACATTTTTTTCTGGTGTATATGCGACAATGTTGACAGGAGTTTTTATTAGTTCAGGATACTAACTGGAGAGACTAAAACATAATCAGACTATGTTGGCCAAATGTTTGAAAGCAAGAAATCTCCCATTGCTTCAATTTCCTTCAAATACTTAATATTTTCCTTTGGGGAAGAAACTTGTGTTTTATCATAATGATTTCTATTTGATTCTGGAGCATGAGTCATGCTCTTCAATTATTCTCAGTTGATTGTGTAATTATTAGTGAGAATGGGGTTTGGCTAGTCTTTATTTAGTTTGGAGTTTTTTTAATAAGAATTTCTGCTTACCTTCAGGTGAAGTACCTGGCTTTTGAGAAAATGCAGAGCTTATTTTACTCTTCTTGCTGCTGTTGCTGTTGACAGACAAGGTGGATTGAATTTTTCTGTGCATTTTTTCTGAAACAGGAGCCGAAAGCTTTCTGTTGTCTGCAGGTGCATGCTTGACCCCGTTGTGAATTCCACTTCCATTACTCAGACTCACGTGGCCATTTTGGATTTTGCCACTTTCTTCCTCACCCCTTTCCAGTGCTGAACTATTCGGTTGAGGCAAACGTTGAGGTTGTGCTTAAAATTAAAGAAAGAGTTAATTTAAATTGTAAATCGATAACTGAACACTTCAGGTGAGACTAGGAAGACAACTTTCATTGCTCATACTGATCAAAGAACACACTGAAAAGTTAACATTCCTCCATCAAAAAAATAAGCAAAAAATATCTCTAGATTAAAAATAATTATTAGGTATTCAGAAAGCACCTCATGTCTGTATGAGGCCCAGATTCCCCCCTCATCACTGCACAGAAAGGTTCACAATGCTCTGTGAATTAGATGGAAAGAATAAGGCACAATATTTGAAGAACAAAAAAAAAAAAAAAAAATCACAAACAGAAGAAAAAGTAACAAAATTGAGATTGGGTTAAGGAAGCCAAACAAAGAATGGGGGAAATGTAACAGGAGGGAAAAAGACATGGGAGAGAAGATACAGACTGCAGTAACAGAAGTGAAGCTGCAGTTTGGCCAACCTGCCAATCTTCAGAAAATAACCTGAGTGACAAGGTAGGACCTTCAACAATGAGCCACCACAGTACAGTGTATTAGAGAAGAAAAGGAGTATCCAGGTAACTAAAAACACTTTGAGCTTAAATTCATAAAGATCATGGAATGCTGGGAAGAACAAAACTAATCAAAATCTGGGTTTGTAGAAGATGTGATCCAGTAACCAGAATGAACATGCACTCAAACACTGCACAGCTGTGGCAAGCCAAAGGCCCCCCGCCCATATTCCTGAATTCAGAGTCACAGTTTTAAAAATGGCTGTAATGGGCCAGTTAGGGTTTTAATGGCAACAACTGAAATGGTCAAAGAAAAAAAACCACAAAATTTGTCAAGGCAGGAATCTGCAGTGGCCTCTTTGAGACTCCAAGAGTATATGTTATAAACCCATTCTAATGAGAGGTCACAACACTTGACCATTCTTTTTTGAGCTACTGTATCATAAAGGAGTGTATTTTTAATAATATGGAAAATAGATTCTCTATGTATTTAAAGTCTGTATCTAATGAAAAGATGCCTTTTTTTCTATGTAAAGCTTTGCAATAAAAAAGTAGTTTCCAATTAAAGATTCTTATTTAGAAAAAAAAATGCAGACTTCGTTCTAAAACTAATTAAACTATACACATAGTATCACAACAAGATTTCATAATCAAAAAGTATCAGCCCAATCACCTCTCCTAATCAAAACACTACTGTATTATGCTCGGACATAAAGAGGTTTTCAGACAGTCCAATCTTCAAGTATTTATGAATCTAATGCCAAAGAAAAAGCCCAGATTCTACTAAACATTCAACTTAAAAGAGATTAGACACTGCCAGCAGTAAAGAAAAACACTGCTGCAGTTCATTCCTTTTTCAGACGATTCACATCCATTTTCAGATGATTTCACAATATAGCTTTGTATGTAGATTACACTGTGTCCAAGATAACAATATTTATAGATAATTATAGTTAGCTTCCTTTGAAAGAAACATCTCCACTGATCACTTCAGGTACAAGTGACCAAACTTTCAGACAAATACTACTGGGAAACACAGACCAACAGAGTCTCTAAGAAGACTCTCAGTTATGCATTTGCCTAACAAACCCTCAATGCTTCCCTTTTATCAAAGACACTGATAACATTCTCAGATTGTTTCCTCCAACTATCATGAACTTGTCAAGATTAAACTTCAGATAAATCTTAAAGTCTGGGTCATATTCATAGGCAAAAATAGATACTTTTCATAATAATTTAAACATGAACTGGTTCATTTTTTCTTACCATTTGATTTTTTTAGATACAGAAACTAAGATTTTAAGAAGATATCCTGAACTAATCACATCTATCTAGGTCAAGGTAACCCTGATCGAACCTGCTTTACAAAAGTGATAATTTTATGTTGCAGGAAAGAAAGGGAGGGCTGGGGAAGATATTTATGCTTAGCCTCCCCTAAGATGTTGCAGGGAAGACAAAGTTCATTCTCTTCCATTATCAGCCATAACTACTCAAGAACCTCCAAGTCAACAGAGCAGGAGCACAACGCTATCTGAAGAAGTTTTTGATGGCAGTACAGAAACTGCTTTTCCTTTCAATTTGGCACTAGTGCTTGCAAAACCTATGAAAAGAAGCATAAGCAAGGTACTTTCTGCACTCTGGAATTCTATTTGTAGCATATATTCTTCTAACATTTCCAGACTATCACAAAAGCCCCATAAAAAGTTTTTAGGAAGTCTTCTCTTTCCTGAAACAGGATTCTTTTAAAAGTATACTACCAGGAACTCTCCGTGTAGGAAGTATTTCCCCATATGTGCAAAACAATTTTTGTTAAAAAACTAGTAAATTCCTTCCATTTTAAAAATAGTCAATGTAGACCTAGCTACAGGCAAAAACAAAAGGAACTGAAATTTTTACTCTCTAAAATGTTTACACCCATAGCTTTCCATAGCTTTATTTTCATTATCCCACTCCAATGTAAATGGTAGTATTAAGAACAATGTTTTTCACGTTGTCTCCTCACACTGTGCTGCTGCCTACAATTCCCAACTGTGGAGCAGTGCAGTTGCACCAACAACCTAGAATTACCGGGGAGGAGTTAACCTTCCTCAATAAATAGAAGCAATAGACTGTACTAAAAATTCTGTATGTCTGGATACATAAGTTTCTAAAACTGACAGTTATGACCTTTTCCAAGCCACCTAAATTGGTGGTGGCAGCTTGCAATTGTTTGTGTAATTTCAGTGTTTTGCTACAATACAATAACTTGACAAATTCTCCAAAATTCCATCTTCAAAATTAGGTGTGTTTCTGTGGGTCAAACTGTGGGCGAATGGGAAGTTTCAGGGAATTGAAACAGTTATATGTTTTTGCTTTTATTATTATTTTTACTAAGGGTTTGGGGGTTTTTCTGGTAGGGTTTTTTAATATAGTTTTTTATTAAATAATCTTGTTCCCAAAGTACTCTTACTTCAGTCTTTTAGCATTAACATACAACTTTTTAGCTGACTGGCTTTACAGTATTCACATGTGATATGCAGGTCAAATCAAACTGGAACAAAACCCCAAATGGATTAGTTATCTCAATTTAAATTTATTTTAACTTTATTGATAATTTTGCACTAGGGAGACTTGAATCTTATGGTTAAAACACACTTGAAACCAATTAGGAACCATATGACCGCATTCTAGCATAAAGAACAAAAGCAACTGACAGTTCCAAGATTAAGCCACAACGACTCAGTTTAAAACAGAAATATTTTCACCTTATTTTTAAAAGGTTGTGTATATCTTAAAAAAAAAAAAAAAGTGTAATATGGGGAACGACACAATGCTTCTTAAAACACAGTGATACCCAGGGACTCTCACTCTCTCTTTAATGATCCACTGCTCTCATTCAGCTGTCTTTCTTTTTTCAAATCTTTACATATGTGACAGCTCTCAAAAGTAGACCATAGACCATCTGGCATTTTCAGAGGTGTAACTTGTGCAAATTCAGCTCTACTGGGAACACAATGCTATCTTCTGCCTGCGTTATAAAAGATACAATAGAATGTAGAACTTATGAGTTGTTTTGAATTATTCATTTTTTGCCTGTATATTCAAGAAATTTTACAAACTCTGCATTTTGTACTACATAATCACATGCGTTAAAGGTACAAAGAAACTTTTTGACACCTCTTTTCTACAGAAAGATGGCATTTTGTTTGATATGTGAACATTCAGCGCCTGTTATATCATTCTAAACAGGCCATGTGCTACTACAAAAGATCCCATTTTACACTCTATGTATGAGCAAAAATTTTATTCTCGATATTCAGTAACTAATGCAATACACATCAAAATTTCAAATATGAGTTGGATGAACATTCAGCATCTTCAAATCAAGATGGTACTGGTCACTTACTATGTGTTAAAGATTTTTAAAAAAAAATCATTCCTCACACAACATAGAAATATTGTAATTTCAAACATCTACAATGAATAGTTTCAAATGTCCTAAGAAATACTGTGCTTTTTTAGGTTAATATGTTTTTAATCTTTTGCAAAACCAGTAGATTTAAGTCAATATTTTATACAGTGCTAACACTAGTGGATTTTCAATAAGAATGATAAATATTGGATTAATGATTCAATAGACTGAATCTTTTTTGATAGAAAACTAGCAGATAATGTAGCTAGTAATAACTATACATGAATCTGCTGCCTGTGGAAAAGCAATAAAAAGGCAATATATTGCTATAGCATATAATCTATTAGCGTGTTTCACTGCTTCCCTGTTATTGGTTTCCTTGCAAAGTGGGCCTTAATACAGTAACTTCTGCTGTTATTTAACTGACTTTATATAGTAATTTGTGAGGTTACTATCTGGTGAATAAATATTCAAGTACTAAACATTTACTATGGTCTTGACGGTTTCAAAGTAAGTATGCACATTCTCATACAGACTGTAAAACCCTTAGCACAGTTTAAATTAATACGCACGTGCATGCACACTGAGAATACGTTGTTTACACCTTGCAAAATAACAGCTATTCTTAGGAGAAAAATCATGATGCATGCATTTAACAGAAAAATGTATGTCAACATAGGGAAACTCTCAACAAAAAGAGGACAGTCTCAGCTATCATTAGGGATTTTAGACAAAACACAAAACCAAATATGCACAGAATACAGGCTCCTCAGAGTCAAAGTGAATCAAAAGAAAACATCAGGAGGGAGAGAAGAATTGAGACAGCTAATTAGTACCCTAATCACATCAAAAGCAATTCCAAGGTAGGTGATACAGATGCCCGTGGAGTTTGCGAGGCTGGCCAAAGCCACTGATGGAAAAACCAACTTTCCAGTTTACAGCCTGGTTCATCTGACTGCACACCCAGAGAGGTAAGAATGCTGTTTTTCTTTGTTTATGACACAACAGTTTATGACATCAGATCAGGTCACACTAGCAGTATTTTTGCAGGTGGACTAGGGAGGAATAAAAATGCACGACTCCTGGCTGTAAAAAAATATAACCTTCGGCATTTTCAAATATTGAGAAAATACAAAGTATCATTTCAGTTCAAAACATCCTAGACACTTGTCTGCCTCCCAAAACAACTGGAACCATGGTAAGAGAGTGAATTCTTTTAAGGAAACACAGAGGTCCTGCTTGGGCCAATTAATGTTGAAAGCCACAATCTACATGCTAATTTGAGCTTGGGAAATTGCTTGATCTCAGTGGTAGCTGCTCCTACTCACTCTGCATGGACCACATGGAAGAGACTACATGCAAGGGAGGTAAGAATCGGGACTCTTTTTTATCAGTGCTTCTTTGTAACACAGACCTAAGCTTGAGGGGAAAAATAAAGCATATGACAGATAGTCATGGATTGCACAGTAAAACCAGGGGCTGCCTGGATTCTAGAGTAAAATTAAGGTGATTCCAAATTGCTTCTGGAAAAACCATAAATTCCAGAGATATAAAAGGCAACATTTCAAACTGACTAGCAAAAAAATCTTACTTTTTCAAAAATATTACAAATCGTATGCATTCATACCTTAATAAGCATAAAATGTCAGTGAAGCTGGGAGAAGTCAAATACCTCAGTCCCTCTCCCTCCCCACTTTTCTAACTAAAATCCTGACTAGTCTCTACGTGAATCTTCAAACTACATCAATAGTTTTCTCTGCCTAGCTATCCAGAATATTAACATTCAGATTACAAGATGTACCTCTGAGTCAACCTGTGAAGTGGCTTTTGTCAGCAATTATTTTTGAATATTTTCTAGGACATAAATAGCATATACTGCAGCTTCCATATCACAGAAGGCATACATTAACTAAATAACAAGGTACCATCAAGGTACAATCTATCTTTTAAAATCAATTTTTTACACTGAATTTTTTATACCATGCTGACTTTACAAGGAAAACAAAGTACCAACTAACAGCATCAACTACCTTTTTAGAATTGCTTCTTGTAAGACATGAGAACATCTTCAAAATGAATACAATATATTATTATGAAACAAGATGTCCTTTGTAGTGAAAATACTGTAGTAAAATTGCTGGTATGAGTTTTACAGGACCCATGCTGAGAACACTTTGTTAAAGTATGTCTGAGATCACATCCAGGGAACACCAGGTATAACAGGAATGGGGCTGGCAGGGGACAAAGGGAAAAGACATTTTATCCCATCAGCTCTCAGTTGGTGAAGGGCTGACAAGAATGGCAAACGCGTGTGTGCGTGTGTGTTTATGGGTTAAGAAGGTGACACAAGTGCACGAGAAGGTGCCAAGAATACTCTGAAATCTGTGCAAAGACACCTGCAGTGCCTTCCTTTGGAAGCACTGCAGGACCTTACACACTGAAGGGTTGTAGGAATTGTATAAAGATGTCTTTGACATACACGTAAAGAAGCAGTTACCACAAGAAGCATGAAAAGGGCTGGTAGCCAGAGGTTTAGAAAGTTGATTCCCACTGAAAATGTGAAATTAATTTCTCTGTTTACAAATCCTCCTTCCTGAAGTGATTTTACAAAATGAAGAAATGCCTGCTGATTTTTTCTAATTATAAAAATAGCAAATTTTTAATCATTGCTGAACTGAGTAAATCCTTAACATTTTTTAATTGCCTCTCTTTTAACAATTACCTCAAAATCCAAACATCCTTTTGTCTTCTAATTGCCATTAAATTATCAGTAAATTCTCCTTCTTTATCATACAGAAATCCTGTCATCATTAACAATTTTTTTTGTGAGACTGAAAATATTGGTATCTATGATAAACTTTGAAGATTATTTGGAAATTCTTCCTAGATCACAATATAGTTAGAAATAAACAAGATTCACATAATGCAATGATTGTTAAGCCACATCTACTTAAAGTGGAATCTTACTGTTCCACACAGTTCTTTATTTCTTGAGAATAAACAGCAGTAGCTCGCCACGAAAAATCCAAGAGAAGAGCCAAACACAAAACGGGACATTGTAGGTAACAGGCACCCAAACACCTGGAGAATAAATTTCTATATAAAGCTGTGTTCAAAAGTGAGAAATTTTACTGCAAGTTTGTCACTTGCAATATTTATCTATCTATTTTCTCCTTACACATTCTGCTAGAGGACTAGAAAAGAACTGCAGTGCATTTGCTCTTATGTTTCATAGCATTACAACTACTTAGAGGAGTGGCAATCATTGCACAGATGTGTGCAATGGCAGGTTAACTTATGGTCACAATACGAGCATTTTGTGGTGTTTTAAACATTAATTGATTACTTCTGAAGATGATTTTTTTTTTTTTTAATTTAAGGTGGCTTGTAGAAATTGGCTGTAAGAACAAAATAATACAAAAACTAAAAATCGGAGAATTAGGTTTTTTTGCTAATTTCTAAAGTGTTAAAAGTGATCTGTTTCTGAAACACAAATAATCACTAATTTAATAAATGTGAAGACAGTCCCGCAAACTATAAAGTATACAAAGGAGTGCAAAACCAGTATAATCCCATCTCATTGAGGAACAGTATGCTTTGCTTCTGGAGCTCTCACTTTCAAAGGAAGGTTAATTAACTACTAGATGCAAAAAAGTAATTCAAGCTGTCAGCTTGACTGTTACAGCAGTTATGCAATTAGTACCTATTACAACATATGGTTATATCACTTTATAAAGACATACTAGTGTCCCACGCAACTTAAGACATTAAGTCAAATATCTGAAACAGTTTGGATGTCACTCACCATCGTGTTACTTGTTCCAAAATCAAATAATAAACATCAAAGAGAAGCTACAAACAACAGGATATCACTTGCTGGGTATTGCCTCATAAGCAGCACAGCAGGATGTACCAGGCAGGAGAGATAACCTCAACGTCATTAACAGCCGTAACCTGGGCAAGTGCATAAACAGGTCCTCCTGGCTCCAGCATCTCCTGCTCCCTTTCACAAAACCCAGTGACCACTGACAAACTAGATGCTGTTTGACTGCCAGAAAGAACGTGGGGTGGTGAGGCAAATAGCTTCTCAGCCTAGCCTGTTCACCATTCACCTCTGAGTAAGAAACTACTCAAAGGTCAGGTTAATTCTCCACTGATCATATATACTGAGTTTTCAGATTATGAGATTACAATGTTCAGTTAAACTCATACAAATATACATAAAAACTGGCAGCACTTGGTTTTAAAAGGTACATGAAGGCAAATGCTTAGAAAGAGCAATTCCCTTAATGTTCACTGCTCCCTTGATTTCTAGTCTTCCACTCATGTAAATGACAGAATTTCAGAAAAGTCCCAAAACTGTTCCACCTCAAGCGTGAATCTGACCCCCTGCTCTCAGTGCTCTATCTTTTGTGATCTCTATATCTAAGTAATATCCAATGCTACTACTAACAAAACTAACAAGATGCAGAAATAAAAAAGGGGAGTAAAAACAGAATGACAGCAGCAAAGAGATATTAATGTAAAAAGCTGGGCGGAAAACACAGAATATCAGTACAAAAATAGTAATACCTACATTGATAACTGAGTTTCTGATCCCTTTGCTACACTTACTTTCTCTCTGCTATTCTTTCTCACAACCTAGAGCTGATGCTAACTTTGGCATCAGCTGATATCAAGTACAAGAAAACCAAAGGAAATAAGACAGAAAGCACACCTGCAAGGAAAATGGAACAGAAGAAGCAAATGGGCAGCAGCCACAAGGAACAGGCTAAAACCTGGGATTTTACATTATTAAAACAACAGTAAGGCAAAAACATAAAAAGAAAAAAGAGCAGATAGCAACCACTCAGAAGACAACAGCTGTGGAGGGGAAGGAAACAGAAAGGGGAAAAAACACATAGTGAGCTGAGCCACTTTAGTCTGTGAGGGCAGAAAAGAGTGGGGAAGAAGTAACAAAAAAAATTCACAAGTAAAATCCCACTAGAGCTGAAGTATTTGCTACAAATTTTACAAGTAAGAAAAAAAAATAAATAATAAATCACTAGTTGATAAGCGTTGGAAAAAAAAAAAAAAGAAAAAAAAAAAAAAGAAGAGAAACACATCATATTTATACAGTGATCTAACATTGAAGCAGTAATTCCCCTTCTGCTTGAGGTCAAAGAGGCTCCTGGAGCCCAGGCCAAAAATCAGACACATTCAGCAATAGCAGCATGATGGAAAATGGAAATTCTGTGTCAAAAAGCAGGGCAAGGACTTGAGGTCCACAACAATAACTCTTCATGGCCCAGCTTGTCGTTCCTACAGATGGGACAGTTAATAGCGTGATTCTCAGTAAGTAAAAAAAAAGTGGAAACACAGCAGAGAGTGACACAAGTGTCCATGTATTTCCTGATCCTGAAAAAGCAAAGTGTGAGGAGAAAGAGAAGCAATATGTCTCTGCACAGAAAACATTAAACACACTGAGGAGGGTTAGTCTCTGCTACAGATGTCCTTCAGCTTATGGCAAGCAGGGTCTAGGAGATGGGGCACAGGACCCCCATCACTGATCCACCTGGCTGCTATGCCCATTGGCTGTATGGATGAGGCTTCCCCATCCCACAGCACTCCAGGGATCCCAGGTCACCAAAGAAAGTACAGGCAGAGCTACCCTAACCAAAGCTGGCTCTTGAGCTGCTTTGGGCACTCACATACCAGCTTGGCATCAGAATGACCCATAAATGAGAACTTTTGGCGTGCCTTGAAGAGATATGGCATAATCTCACCCCAAATTTTTTTGTGCAAGCTGTGCAAATCACGTTCTTGAGAATATACCTTCAAAAGTCCTCTTATTAGAGTCTTTGAACTAAATTATCTTTTTTTCCTTTCCTAGATTCAAAACTGCAAGCAACCACGGACTGAAGGCTGCATCTCTGCATCAGAGCTCACTGCCTTTTCCTACTCCACAGGCAGTTTAACTTTGTTTTACACTAAAATAATAGTTTCATATGCTGAAGGGAAAGGCAAGTTCTATTTCATAATGTAAAAATTTATCAACTAAGAGATCTGTGAGTTCAATTCAAAGCTGAATGTAATTAACATGTAATCATTGTCACCAATACTTAGCACAAAGTAAAATGTTTTTTACTTATTCTTATTTACTGTATTCTATGAAAATTAACTAGGAAGTCCTCTTTCTGACTCAGCTGGACAAACCCACCCATCCTGGCCAAGCTTTCACACATGACCTCCATTATATGAACTCAAAATAGTAGGAAAAAAAAAAAATGCTAAATGAGTTTTTGCCTTCTGCTCACGCACACGCCCCTTAGAGCAGTACAAAAGTCATATTGCTGACCGTGCCTGGTGAAGAACAAACTTCCTGTAAAAACGACACACATAGTTTCCTGAAAGGAAGCAAAGCATAAGCTGCTCAAACAATTCATAAGAAAGCTCTGGTATCTGAGCCACACAGTTACAAATCTGTCCTGCTAGAAAAATACAGTGTCACATCAGTGACCAACAGCTACAAGCACAAAAGCTCAGAGAAACAAATGCATTAACACAAAGGAGAGAGTACCGGATTACCTAAAGAAACAGGTAAATTGCCTTAATGAGATGAAATTAAAGGTAAAACTTTTTTCTTTCATCTTCCTACTGAGCTAAAATTCTGATTCTCCCCTCTCTTCATGAAACAAGACATAAATCTCTATGAAATTATTGTGCCCAAACAATTTCAATATACTAGAGGCCAGTAGCACCTGCAAGTCCTTATAGTGGAGAACTGACTGAAGAGCAGCAAGTACTGTTTTTTATCTCTAACATACAGAAAGAGAGTATTCTTATTTCAACATGTTTAAAAGCATTCAACATTACATATGGAATCATTTTCATTCTCTATTAAAAATATGAAAATTATTTTGTTCAACTTTAAAAACTATGTAATTTGGCCCAATTAAGTTTATTTAGTTCATCTTTTGTTTTAAGTAGCATTTAAATTCATGCTTTGAATCAGTGTTTCTTGCAACAAGGATCTTTTTTCTGAAAATCTTTTGTTTTGTCTTATCTAGAAGACATACTTCCTTTAATTGCAGAGAAAAAGAAAATCCTTCTGTACAGTAATCACAATTACTTTTTTTTAAATGGAGTGCAGATTCAGCCATGAAATCAGTGCTATGTCAGCATTATTCAAAATAATGAAAAGTGTCCATTTCTATGTTTAAAAACATTTTGTTACAAGGTATTGCAAATAAGCTGAAGGATTTCATAGAAAAGAAACAGCACTTTAAATGAAAGCATTAGAATTTACAGTTACATTTTTTCTTGTCCTTTTACAACTGAAGAGTTTTAAAAAGTCACAGCTGAGGCAGCAGCCTCCTCCCACCCAAAGTACAGCAGCAAAGCTTGTCTCATAGCAAAGACAGCAACAACATCACACGCAAACAACTTTCCTTTGCTGCTTGTACAAGCCTTCAGCCCCCCCAAAAGTATTCATGTCCTCATCAGCAAGAGCAGCTCGCCCAGGCTGGTGACGGGTGAGCCAAACTTCTGCCTCCATCCCTCTGTGCCATGCAGCTGTTCCATGCTTGGGAAACATCTCAGCCTCACTTCTTGCATTTCTTGGCCCCGAACAAAAAAGCTCTTAGGAAGCCAATCAAACAACTGCCCAAAGGACTGAACTGCACTGGTTTTGATACATCCTTATCCACTCTACTAAAGATTCATGCCATCTGCCATTTTATTTGCACTGCTGCCATAGCCCTGCCACTTGGGAGTTAATTCCAGCATCCTTTTCTTTGCTGTCCCTTCAGCATAACTAGCTACAATTTATTATGCCATATTATTCTTAGGCTGTTGGGATTAACAACTCACAATGGCAACATCTCCCTACCACCTTACATTTAGTTAGCGTTATGGTAGTTTAGATAAAATTCCTTGTTTCTGTACAGTAAGGTACTGCCAAGCCAAACTACTAAAAAATAATCAGTATTTTTTTAATACATTCTTTTTATTAGCATTCTCAATTTTGAGCCTTTAACTTTCAGCTTTTGTCAGCAGCTACAGACTACAACCAGGTAAATTTTTGGTTTATTTTATGAATATTTAAATCTCACATAATCGCATGACTCCAGAAGCTGAGATTTTCAAAGCGGTGTAATATTTAAGTTGTTTATTGGTTTTTGTTGTTTTGTTTTTTTTTTCCCTGAATGCACAGTACTTTTTTTTAATGTTTAATTTCCTGTTAATTCTTCTATAGTCAAAATACTCATTCTAGTAAGAAACTTCATTGCAACTTACAAAATAGCTTAAATGTTGATATTAACACACAGAAGCTAAAGTAAACAGGCCTTTATACTGAAACACTTTAAAATATTTCAAGTCAGCCTCTAAGCACAACGTTCCTGTCATTGCTTACAGGTATATAATGGCAGAGAAAGAAGTGGGGAAACAGGAAAAAGGATTGTTAAAACAGACAAACAACAAAAAGAGCATAAGGAGGAGACTAGAAAAAACTACGCAAACAGAAAAGATAAAAATGGCTGAGAGATAGTACCTGTAATAGGGATGGGTCAGTCTTTTACCTCTTTTTTTACTTTATAAAATAAATATGGGAAAAAGGACACAGTACAATTTATTAAGAATGAGAACAAACCTTCAGTGCTCCTCCAAGTTTGACTCCATCATGACAGCTACCACTTCTCTTTCTACCATTATCACCAATCAATATCCTTTACTTTCTTACTAAATTACCATAATTTCTAAAGGATTTTTTTTTTTAATGATCAAAACTTTCTTATGCTATTCCACTGTAGTCACTGCAAAACGGTTTTCTAACTCTGAATTTAAATTTTGAGAGCAAAGTGTATTATTCTGCAAGAACCTTCCCTGTGCTAATCAAACAAGTCTCTCCTTTTCCATAAGGACCTGTGCCACAAATATCCAACAAAATACTGGTAATGAGACCTAAACTTCTTGCTCTATTCCAGCTATCACAGCAGAATCCCCAGTGTGGATGCAGACATGATAACAAAAGAAAGCTTCTGTCAGATTATTTTTGTTGTCCAATAAGGGAGCAAAGCACAGCAAATGAGGTCTCTCCATCAGGCAGTTCTTCTCACAGAGCCAGAATTGCAGATGCTCTGTAACAGACAAATGGTCAAAACCAAACAGTGATTGATTTAAAAT
>NW_010292340.1:19270-21142 GCF_000700745.2 Antrostomus carolinensis | reverse complement strand
GGGAAAGGATTCCTCAGGCATAATACGACCCTACAGATGGGAATCAGAAAATCCAGTGGACAGAGAAGCAGATGAAGTAACAGTCAAAGGAAAGGAACAAAAAGAGGAAGGGAGAAAAAATGTTAACTTTTATTAGAATTCCTCCTTTTAAAACTGTGTTGTGTTCCCCTTCCATATACTTTAAAAGTTAAACACTGTCTTATTTGTTGTAAATGTAAAATTCACACTAGTTCCAAGTTTCCAAGTCTTGATCCAGAACAAAACAGTTTACAGAATGGCTGTGATTGATGAAGACTGTTACAAAACATGTAGAAGATCTTTATAACTATTTCAGATGCATGAACATACAGTGCCAGATTATAGAGTAATTAGTGTATAGTCTACTGAAAGAGCTATTCCCATCTAAAAGTATTTCTCAATATTAATTTTACATTACAAATAAGATCGTGACTATTATCACTAAAAAGTCAGCACATAGTAAAAAGAATATATATTGAGGTAGGGAAATACTTTATAAGGTCATAGTTACAAAGCAAATATTTAAGAAATACTAAATTATTAAATGACATGAGGTAATTTAATGAAATTACATATATGAAAACTACATGTGTGTTACTCAGTTATCTCCGTATCCTGCCTCAGCATCCAAATATTTTTTTTTTATATACCACTTCTATGAAAAACTCACTTTGATCACTCAGATAAACCTTTCCAGGCAGGCTGATCCCAAATCTCACCAAAACTTAATGTTTCCTTCCTTTTGAAATTCAAGCAACAGGAGCACTGTTCACTAATCTTCTATCTTTCTGAACTGTACAGAGCTGAAAGATGTTCACTCTGGTTTGATATTGCTCTTACAGAGCAATATCAAATTTTGGTCAGAGTAAGAATCTTTCATTGCTTTTCTGTTAAAATGTGGATTTTATTTCACCTTGCAACTTACAGAAAGCCATTGAAATATGCATCTACTAAAGGGAGATGGGAAAAGGTATGTGTCTTCTAACTGCCTAAGAGGTTTTATTTCTGAAGAAAGACATATTTTGTAGCTAACCAGATTAGAAGGCAGCCTTGCTCCTGCTCTGCCAAGGAATGGGAAAATGGCTTCTGCTGTCTCTCAGGGGCTAAAATTTGACCTAAAAAGGTCAAATCTGACCCATAGGTCACATATTTTATAGGCTTGCCTAACAATTTGTGCTACTTGACTTGTCTCAAAAGCAAACTTCATAACATTTTATGCAAATATTATACAACCTGAAGTCTGAGCTGTAAATCAATAAAACTGACTTAAACTTGAAGAACCTCTGCAACAGGAAACAGTCTCTTAGTTGAAATTCTACTGTAATTAACATCAGCATTGCTATATCTTACAATTTTCTCTAAATAAGTGTCAGAATATTTATAGCTTCAGATTAAAGTAAAAACATGGTAATTGAGATACTGCATAGAATTTGAGGGAAGAAGATTTAAAAGTAAAATTTAACCCTCTAACTTTCATAGGTCCAGACATGAAACTCAGAATTTGAATGCTCTTGTGTTAGAATGCTGTGGGGTTCGCATTTCATGTTTACAAATTTCAAGAGTAGTCTCCACACAAAAACATGTTTCTCACATGTGAGAACACTACAGTTCGTTTAAAAATAGTTAAGGCTCAGGTGGCAAATAATTCATCATTCTCTTAAAATAAGCCTCAGTATTTCTGGAGTCCCACCTCATCAGTACAATGAGTTAACAAACCTGGTATTAGAAACAGTGACCACAGCTGTTTGACATTTGAATGTTTTTCAAAGGGATCCTTTGGGTTTGAATCATGAAGAATTTTCTTTTCTTTTTTTTTCTTTTTTTTTTTTTTTTTTTTTTTGGGGAAAAAAAAAA